>NW_027210738.1:0-12500 GCF_029030835.1 Brachyistius frenatus
GTTTGTTTGAGGGGTATTAAAGGAATTTCATTGTCGTTTATGTGTTTTTGAAGGTTGTATATTGCAAATTAGCAAATGGGTTGTTGTACGTTCACGCTTGAAAAAAAAAACAAAAAACAAAAAAACACTTAAGGCAAAAGAGCGCAATAAATACTTTCACCCCTTTATCACGTGAGTTTTAAAGCACAAGAACGACAAGCGATATTTGGTCGACCCGTCCATCCGCCCCGACCTCCTCCCTGTTGTTTTTGACGCCCCGGGAACAGAACACGTCGGTTACACCTTTGAAAAAATATATATTTAATTGCGTTTTAATATACGTACCCGTGCTTTCTCTTCTCGTCGTGTCTTCGAAGGTTGGAAGTTCCTCCTTTTTTTTTTTTTTTTCTCCATTTCATCTGACCTCTGACCCCACCCCTAAAACAACCAACACCTGCATACAACACAAATCCACACAGACAATCGCAGAAGTCCTGATGTTTTTTTGTTTTGTTTTTTATCAGCAGTGTGGCTCCGCCCCCCCCCCCCACCCCCCTCCTACTCCCCACACCCCTCCTACCCCCCCACACTCCGCCGCCGCCGCGAGATAAGCGTCCGGTTACGTGTCGGTAAAAGAGCAGCGGGGAAGGCAGGCTCACCTCAGCAGATGGCCCTATCAGTGTTGGGTAAACCAGCGGCCGTGTTCGGCTTAACGGGCTATAAGTAATTCATTGTGTTCACTGAGAAGGAGCATCTGTCGACCCCTTGGCCCTGGAGACACGCACACACACACACACACACACACACACACACACACACACACACACACACACACACACACACACACACACACACACACAAATGGAGAGTTATGCCTAGATGCATAGATAAACAAACTTACATGAACATTTGGTCACATGCACAAATGCAGGTATACCACACACACACACACACACACACACACACACACACACACACACACACACACACACACACACACACACACACACACACACACAGAGGGGCTTTCAGGCTCATTTGTAGTGGGCAGCGCAGGTGGCTGCAGAGAAAGAGGAGAGGTCTTTGTTCCATGTGACCGGCTCTGATCAGATCACCACCACTGATCTTAGTTAATACTCACTAAGAACTCATTTACCTGCTAACGTGGAGGCGCGTCTGAAAACACAGCCGGGGCAGAGGTGGGGGGGTGATGATGATGAAGAGGAGGAGGAGGAAAACCAGCTGCAGGTGGACAGGAGATCCACGGCTACAAAAAAAAAAAAAAGTCCAAAGACTGGATTCCCATTTATTTCTTTTTTAATGAGTTTTTGAATGCGTTTATTGAACGGACTCTTGCGCAATCACACCTTCCTTTTAATATGACGTCGTCTCCGGCCGTAAACAGTTTTATCGTAACGACATGCAAAGGCTATTCCCGGGACATCAGCATCACCGTATTGCGTTTCTTTATTCATAAGCATGGCCGATAATACCTGCAACAGGGCAACTCTTTTTTTTTTAAGGAGGCCGAATTCGAACATTCGTAATAGCTTTTTAAAAAAATTTTTTTTACCCGAATCACTTATTGTAGTGTTTGTATTGTTTTTTGTTGTTGTTTTGGAACGTTATTTTATTAACCGATATATAAATAACGGTATTGGCGTCGATGCTGTCCGATACCGAAAACTTTTTTTTTTACAGAATATAACACGGAAAAAAATTTGAATTAGAAATCTATTTGCATTAGTCACAATCATTACTTATAGGAAATGGATAAATAAGATTCCTTATCAAAGAATAATTAATTTTTTTTTAAATTTGTTTACATAAATAAATTAAAAAATTACTTTTTTTTAACTGGTATTAACAAAGAGAATAGACAATCAACAAAACTCAGAAAACAACAACAAAGATGATAAACAGACAAATAAATGAATAAATAAATAAATAATGTAATAAATGATTAAAGTTCTGCTGTTTTTAATCGGTCAGGCATTTAGGTTGTGTTTTGCTTTTTCTAAAGGCATCCATGTTTTCCACATGATCACATACATGACACATGTTGGTTTACCACATGTTGCAACATGTGATAGCAGCTTGTGGAAAATGAGGGCTTCACCCAGTACACCATGAAAAACACATGTTTCCCTGTGTGATGCCTTATATATATATATGTATTTTATTTTTTTTATTTTGTTTTTATTCAGTTGCACGTTATACATTTTAGCAGCCAACTTTAAAAAGATATTTGTCCTTTGCCCATTTAAATTTAAGATTAGAAGAATCTCTGAAGAATAACTGCAAAAAAAAAGTGACCAATTAAGCTTCGTTATTTACTCTATTTCTGATTGTGATTTAATTGTGATTTATTGAGATATAAACACCAGCGGTTGTGGCTTCGGGGTCAATTCTGCTGGCAGTTTTTTTTAACCTTATAATATCTCGTCGCCGTTGAAAATCTTCTCATATCTGCAACTCTCTTGAATACCGTGAGGTAACCCGGCCTTTTATCATAAAAATATGATTTTTAAAAATAAAATTAAGTTTATGCTGATTAAATACATACAAAACACACCATCCCGAACACTGTGACGCAGGTATGAGATAAAACGTCAGTCAACCTGCAGTTTGTCATTCCTGCATCAGAGCGTTTATCCGTGTCACGCCGGAGTCGAGGAGGACAGATGCATGCTGGGATATTACACTCTACTCTCGCAAAACGCGTGCTACTGTACTTGCCTTTCAAAAGTTAACGATACAACCCGACCGAGTTATTTTTTTTATTTATTTTTTGTACAAATACCATTTCCAAATACTGCCGGAGCCTGATGGACATGTTCTTAAAGCCGCGGTTGTTTCCTTGCCGGCTCGCAGCACTCTGCCGAAAAGGAATAATAACAGAAAAGTGGCCATCACTCTGCTTTTCAGCTCACACTCTCAAATGGCGGAAATTACAGGCCTGCTTCTGGCTGCGGCTGTTGAGAGTCGGGCTGTAATGTGTACAGCCGCTCGGTCCCCCTACCAAGGCCGTGCGCCCCCCCACCACCACCACCACCACCACCTGAATCGGGAAAGTGAGAGGTTAGCGAGGCAAGTTCAGGTGACCTCGTGGTTTTTTGTTGTTGTTGTTTTTTTAAAGCTCTTCGTTTGCTCTCTTCTTACTCGAGAGGAGAGGGGGAAAAATGGCTAAATAATTGTGTCCCTGACTTTTTGTCTTGTGCGGCTGACCCGAGCGAGAGGAAAAGTTTGACCCCGTGGAAAGAACTGGCCCACTCGGTCCTGGTTCTGCACACACACACACACACACACACACACACACACACACACACACACACACACACACACACACACACACACATAAAATACACTCACAAACACACAGCAGCCTCTGCTTTTTATTCCTATTATGTTTAAACCGGGTGAACGTGGAAGAGGAAGTAGGCGGCGGAACAACACGCTGTAAAAAAATTAAAAAATAAATAAATAACCGGGACGAAATTATACATATTATAAACAAAATGTGACTGTAATTGTGAAACAGCAATTTTCTGTTGTTTGCTATAATCAAGAAAAAAAGGAATGGACAATTGACATTTTTCAGATTACATAAGTATGTGTGCACAAAACCTACACACACACACACACACACACACACACACACACACACACACACACACACACACAAAGAAGTACCGTCTGCATCTTCACCATCCTTCCTTCCTTCCTTTTTTCCCTCCCTCCTTCCTTACTTCCTTCCTTTCCCAACTGTCGAACAATTGAGAGAAATGTGGAGATGAATTCATCTGCACCGCTAAAAAAACAGAAAGAAAATCTAGGGGAATGTTTTTTTATAAAAATTTAAGCGACAAATGGAGGAATTTTGCATCTTTAGGAGACGTAAAGCTGAAATCTCTTGTTCAACTTATTCATGTTGAAAATAACAGTGTGTGTGTGTGTGTGTGTGTGTGTGTGTGTGTGTGTGTGTGTGTGTGTGTGTGTGTGTGTGTGTGTAAACAAATCTCTAAAATTTCCAACCAACAGCGGTCGGATCTTGTTGATGCTCGTGTCACACTCGGCCTCTGTGCTCCAAGATACTGGGATGTAATCTGAGCGGGGTCAAAGGTCAGTTAACGTGTCCGAAATATTCTTTCACACACACACACACACACACACACACACACACACACACACACACACACACACACACACACACACACTATCGTTAGATCTCACGGGTTTTTTTTGTTTTTTTTTGAGAACTCAAGCGCCTTTCTGTAAATCGTGTCCGGTGAACGCCTTCTTTTAAAAAAAAAAAAAAACATATATATATATAAAATGCATTGCCTTGCTTCTCAGTTCAAATTTTTTTTTATAGGTTTTGTGCGATTTTACAAATAAAATTGTAAAAATTATTTTCAGTATGTCTGAGATGTCCCGTGTTTTAAAAATTAAGATAAGATGTGAATATACTCAGAAATTCAGTCTTTAGAGAGATGTAGCCACAAACATTGTACCTACGCCCCTCTGACCATCAGACCACCGTGACCCCTTTGGGTGTTTTTTGGGACCCGTACCGGATTTATTCCCGTCCCGACCCACAAGAAGTGCATGCTCCCCCGTCGCCCCTCTTTTTAAAACCTTATAAGTCGCAAGTCTGGCATCTAACACTTCGAAGGAAGCTGCAGCTAACGCGGCCTCACCTTAATGCATCCGTGATCACTGTAATTTCTCAGAAATAAAAAGACATGAAAAGTTCAGGTGCATAAGGATTGGAAAAGTTGCAGTGTTAAAACGTCCTATTGTGCTCTGAAATTACACTGGATCGAAAAGTTAAAAGCTTTTGTTAAATGCCAAACACAGCTGTCGCTGTAAAGAAAAAAAAAGAAAAAAAGGAAGTAAGAAACGGGGTAAAACAATGTATTTCTGTTTGCTCCTCAAGCTTTTGAATAACCTTTTCTAAGTGCCTTTTCATATAGGAGCTTTATCAAGCCAGTGGATCGGCTCTATACTTTCCATTCAGACGTCCTTTCATGCAAATGCTCTTTTAAAGAGAAAAGATTCTGTTCGTTTATAATGACGATAATAACGGCACTCGGCTGCTCGGTGCAGTTCATCCAAAACGGGGTGTGTTTTTACTTCTTCTTTTTTTTTTTTTACAACACCATAAATCAGACTTTGTTGACCGTCTCTCGGTTTTCTCCCGGGATTACAGAACAATTTTAAGTTTTTTCGGAAGTAACTCCAATTTTGTATTTTTTTTTTTGGTGTCGATCGCTGGACCGTTTATTGTTTCAACCTGGAGAAAGAGATGTCAACCAAACAGGCGGGAAGAATAGTCGGCGTGTGTTTTGGGTCTTCGCAAAAAGCCCCAGAAGGATGGAATTAAAAAAAAATAGGGGTTTTAAGTAAGCCGTGTGTCTTTTGGTGGAGAGGCTTCAAAAACAACCAAAAAAAAGTGCATGAAAACACTCAGATGCAGACTCTCCATCTCCTCCGTACTTCATGGGCCGATACTAAAAGCTGAGGCGAGTGTCCTGGCCGGTGAGTGGTTTATTAGAGGGGGGGGTGGGGGTGGGGGGTGACAGAAGAACAAGCTGGAGGATAGTGCATATGGTTTCTGCGTCAAATTACTCCCCTCGTGGGTTATCGTCGTAGCACGTGCTACGTGTTCGTGGAACACAAAGCGTCACACGTCTCGAAATGCAAAAGGTTTAATGAGACTCGTCTGAAAAGGAAAAAAAAAATGCCATTAGATTCCAAAGTGGATAATTTCACATTCTTCTCTCTCTGTTCATTTCTTCATTTTCCTTTTCAAACTGGCCATTTTATGCCCCACTACATGTGCTTTTATGGAAAATTACAACATTTAATCAAGACTCTTTGGTCAGAGATAATTGCGCAGAGGACCATTAGCAGTCTTCCAAGACCAAAGTACTCGTAGGCAATTTTTCTTTTTCTCTTTTTTAAATTTTTTTTTTTTATCATAATGCCGTTCTCGATGCGCGAGAACATGCCTCATAGAAAGTGGATAATCATAATTTAATTATCTGTCATTACGGGGGAGCAAAACGCAGGCCGTCCTCGGGTTCACGTACGCCATGTGCTGTTATAAACAAATCAATTAGCCGAAAACAGGCTAAACAAACAAGACAGTTCTGGTCGCCGTAGGTACAGTGGCCAAAAAAAAATTAGTTTTTTTCACTGCCGATTTTGTCAAAAGCAATTATAATCATGGTCAAAGTTTTTCCGGAGCACTTGTGCTCCTCACCTGTGGACCCACCTACCGATCAGCAAATTGCCACTTCAGCGAAACCAGCAGGTGTTCATTTGGCTCATTTTTGGCCTCTGCAAGACTTTTTCTTTGAAAATGAACCACAATTACCCAGTTAAAAATGGATTCAGTCAAAAAATAAAAAGACCAGGTGAGAAGCTCTGAGATGATTTACAGTATTCATGTGTCTTGGTTTCCAGTTATGTTTAAAAAACAACCTAAAACAACCACGTAATAACTTTTTGACGCCTTTATTGTGTGTTATTTGCAGTGAAAGTTACTTCTGTCATCAGGTTGTTGGTTCTCATACGTAACATCCGGTGTCGGAAAATTTGAAAGATATTTCGGGGGCGTCTGAAAGATTGTGGCATTTTACTAAATTTGTATTTTTTTTTACAACGAGTCCAGATTCAAAACACGTACAATAATGATCAACTTGTGCCAACAGGAGTGAATAAAAATAAAATCAATCATCCTTAAAAGAGTACTGTGTGAGAGGAAACAGGAGATCATTTTACGTTTCTATTTAGCTCTTATGTGTGTAATTCATATGTTAATGTTAATAAACATCATGACAGAGTTACGTACATACGTTGTATGAACCACAGCGCTGTTTGCATGTTAGAGACATGAATGAAAATAAAATGATGGCTTAAAGTTGTAAATATCATTAATTTTTCAGAATCTTTGGGGCAATTTTCCCCTTTTGATCACAGTTTTTAGGGGAATTCTGATATCTATTATGCCGTAGTATAACTATAATATTCCATTTTGATCCCATTACATGTCGGTTTAATCAGGACTAATGGTTGCACATTACTGTGTCATTTTACAGGGGTGAAATGTAACCAAGTACATTTACTCAAGTGCTGTACTTAAGTACACACTTGAGGTATTTGTGCTTTACTGGAGTGTTTCTATTTTATGTTAATTTATAGGCAGCTTCTACTCGACTAAATCTCAAAGGCAAATCTTTTACTTTTTAGTTTTTTAAAAAAGAAATCACACATATCTCCAAATTTCTTGATTTTAATTGTGATTTTCTCTGATAAGGATTAGATGTTCCTTTATAGGTTTAGAAAATCTCCTACTTTTTTAAGAGAAATAAACTATTTAAAAGTCAATTTGGATTTGTCTGAGCTTGTTGATTTTTTTTTTTTTAGATACGTCCACACTTACAATTGGAAATGATACAAACACGTGATGATCTTATAAAATATCATGTATTATTGTAGATTAAACAAACTAACAATACAAAAGCACAACTTTAAATCAATAAAATGCACATTAATGTAGCAGAAATGTTAATTCAAAAAACATCATATATAATAGTAAATCACTGAGAGGGAGAATTTACTGCATAGTGTGTACTTTTGTTACTTTAAGTACATTTTGCTGATACATACTTACGTACTTTAAGTAGTATTAGTACTTTTACTTTAGTAAAGAACCTGAATACTCCGTCCACCACTCGTGAGCTCAAATCTAATCGATTATTTGACATATATATATTTTTTTCTCTCTCTCTCGCCCTTCTTTCAGGCTGCAGTACCTTAATTCCACCTGAGGAGGAAGAGGTGGCGCTGTTTTTAAAGCAGCCGCCCTCTGAGCCCTTCTTCTTCTTGTTCTTCTGCGTTTCCTGCTCGGCTCACTCACAACAAACACACAGCGGCTCCCGGGTTCCGCTGCGGGCGGGTCGGACATCAGGGAGGATTTGACGGGTTTTGGACGTTTTTAGAGAATAAATCAAGCTGAATATTTACGACTGAAGGACGGTGGGGGGGGGGGGAACCAGCTGGGAGCCAGGTAACGAACCACACGTTTAACTGTAAGTAACTGTCGAGGTCGGCAGCTTAAAAATAACCAACTTTACCCGCTCGTGCTAACAGCTGAACTTGAAGGCAGAAGAAAAAAAACAAAAACAGTTTAAAATTTTTAAAAAAAGAGGCGAAAAGTGAGTTTCAGCTTATTTTGTGTCACATGTCCGGTGATGTAAATAAAGTGAACGTGTTTTTTGACTGAATGAATCCGTCTGTGTAGTTTCTCCTCTTCAAACGGCCTCGTCGTGTTTTCATGTTTTTAATGCTACTGAAGACGAACTGGAATATTTATCGTCTGTTTACCTTTTAATCAGACTTGTTATAGTCTTATTTAACTGATTGGACCGGAGAACCAGGACATATTGATGAAGGCTTTAATAATTATACTGAGCTTCACTCATATTTAAAATCTCAATTAAAGAAACCGAGAAGTTGTAGTTTGTGTTTTTCCTTCTACCTTTCAGTTTCAGTGGACCAGTTTCACAAAAGAAATTTGCTGCTATATTATTATGTAAACTTGATCTTTTCTATAACTGTAATAATATGTATTATTATTGGGTTTAGGCTTCAAATAAAGCCCAGTTTTTTTTGTTTTTTTTTGCCTCTGCACTGAAATCTTTTTTATTTTGTGTATCTTTGTCTCTTATTTCTCTGGTGTGCAAACAAAAAATATCTGTTTAACTTTAATATAATATCTACTGATAACTTTGCCGAAGTCTGGTCTGTTTTACTGTTTTTGTACTTGCCTGCTGTTTCGTCTTTACTTGTCACTTTTCTTCTTTTGTTGAACAGGTTATGTTTAAAAAAAGAAAACTAGGTCTCTTGATGTAATGAATAATCGTTTAAGCACTAGATTCTTTAAATATGATATTGAGCTCCCAAAACTCAAAACCAACAACTGTTTCGTGTCTCCTTTTGAAAACGCAGGTAAACATGACCGCGCTCGCGACGTAGTCGAACTCGTCGTGTCTGTCTCGACTCCCGACCGAGGACGGGGGGGTGGGGGGTGGGGGGGGCCGGAGTCCGTTCCCCAGACGCAGCGATGGACGACGACACCCCGACCCTGAAGCCCAGACGGATCCAGAATCAGAACGTGGTGCACCGTCTGGAGAGGCGTCGCGTCTGCTCGGGTCGACCCGGAGCTCACTGGTACCGAGTGCGCTGCTTCCACCAGAACCTGTTCCCCAACTTCACCGTGGTCAACGTGGAGAAGCCGCCCTGCTTCCTCAGGAAGTTCTCCCCCGACGGACGCTGCTTCATCGCCTTCTCTTCAGACCAGACGTCCCTGGAGGTGAGAGGGAAGAGAAACCTCCTCGCGTGTCACTAAACACTTCCGTCACATGTGGAGCAATCTGTCTCGAGCAAGTATTTCAAGTGACGCCGCTCGATCGACATCGGCGCCTGAGTTCCACGCTCGAAACTGGAGCAAAGAAAATATCAGATTTTGTGTTTAAAACGTCGCTAGAGATTCCTTGAAACGCTTCAGGAAGTCCACGGCGATGAAGCGACGAGCCGGACGAGGTTTTTTTTTTATTTTTATTTTATACACTTTATTAATCCCCGAGGGGAAATTTCTTCGCTACAGCAGTTTTCTGAGTGACGTTTCAAGAGGGGGGGCGGAGCTTCACCGTCCGAGACACCAGGTGGGTTTTCTTTCTTTGTTGTTGGCGGAGGTTGGTGTCACCCTGAATTCGGCCCTCCAGAGTCGGACTGTCAACACCGTGTTCCACCGGGAACTTCTGATGGGGAAAACATTCGCCGCAAAGCACCCTGAACTGTGGCGCCATGGCAACAGGGTTCTCCGACAAGTCAAACGGACAAGTCGTCGTCGTCGTCCCCCCGCCCCCCCCTTCAACAACACAATCGTCAACTCCACACCATCCTCCTTTTCACTGGATTCGACTTCTTTCTGTTCCCCCCAAAAAATAGGACGTTTCTCTGCTTCAGTTTCGGGTCTTTGAATCTCAAATGTTCCCGTACCAGCGGTCACAAAAAAAAACCAAAACAAGTCTGGAACTCAGGTGATGATGTCGATCGAGGGGATGTAACTCACGAAGGTTGCAGCTGCTCCGTACACGTCACAGAAACCGTTTCAGGGCTTCTCGATCGACCCCTCCGGCTACTACATTTTCTAGATTTCTAAATTTTCCCCCCTGAAATAAAAAAGATGCACAAAAAAACCCCACACTCATCTTAAACGTTCCCTCTCGCAGATCTACGAATATCAAGGCTGCCAGGCGGCTCAGGACCTGCTGAGAGGCCAAGAAGGGGAGACTCTGCTCACGGCCAACGACCAGCGCTCCCTCAACATCAGAGGACGCCTGTTCGAGCGCTTCTTCTCTCTGCTGCACGTCACCAACGTGGCGTCCAACGGGGAGCACCTCAACCGGGAGTGCAGCCTGTTCACGGACGACTGCCGCTACGTCATCGTGGGGTCGGCCGTCTACGTCCCCGAGGAGCCGCCGCCGTACTTCTTCGAGGTAACGGCGTCGAGAAAATGTTAAAATCTTTAGACGATAGATCAGATTTAGACTTTATTTAATCCCACGGTCCGGAAATTTAGTCGTCACGGCAGCATAGAAAAACAAAAAGGTGCACACAATATGAAAACATTTACAAACACTTTATAAGATATAAGAAATAAGATAGATAAAAAAAATAAGAGGAATGAATGAACACACACACGCAGACTATATACACCAAAACAAATCAAATCAAAATAAATACAGATGGACGATGGATGGAAAAAGTGTCAGGTGCTATGAAATGAAATGAACAGTGCAACGTTATTACAGGATGGTGTTGAAAAGGTTGTTGTTTTTATATATATATGTGTGTGTGTGTTGTATATTGTATATATATCTTATATATATATCTCCCGCCAGGTGTACCGCAACAACGAGTCGGTGACGCCCAACCCTCGCTCTCCCCTGGAGGACTACTCCCTCCACATCATCGACCTGCACACCGGCCGGCTGTGCGACACCAGGTCCTTCAAGTGCGACAAGATCATCCTGTCGCACAACCAGGGCCTCTACCTGTACAGGAACATCCTGGCCGTGCTGTCGGTGCAGCAGCAGACCATCCACGTCTTCCAGGTGAGACATCCATGTTTTAGCGTGTCGAACGTTTATTAACATGTATAAAAAAAATAATAATTTAAAAGTACCCGCGCTGCTCTGTTTTCATTCTGTTCGTTTAATGCAGCTTTGATTTAAACAAGCTGATTGATGCTAAAGTGTGACAGACGAACTGAAACCTGATAAGGTTTGAAAGTTACTAATTATCTATAAAACGTGCATAAAATAAAATGAAGATTTGCCGGATGTTTTTCATTTTCACATGATTTTTTTGTTCCCAGAAAGGTTTTTAAATCCCCAAAAAAGAGGATTCTTTTTTTGTTGTTGTTTTTTTTGCATAATTTGTTTGTAATTCAGAGGAACTTGATACCCTTCAGCTCTGTTTTTATTTTATTTTTTTAAATGTTCCTTCCCGACCGCGTCAGGTGACTCCAGATGGAACGTTCCTGGACGTGCGGACCATCGGCCGGTTCTGCTACGAGGACGACCTCCTGACCCTCTCGGCCGTTTACACCGAAGCGCAGGCCGAGAGCCAGCCCGGCTTCCCCCGCCTCTACACCGACAAAACCATCAACTCCCTCAAGCACAGGCTGCTGGTCTACCTGTGGAGGCGGGCCGAGCAGGACGGCAGCGCCACCGCCAAGAGGAGGTAAGGATTGCGGTTGGCTCCGCCCCCGTCTGTGTGTCTGCGTCGCTTGAAGGCGCTGCTTTGTTCGCTCGCTCGTTGACTCGAGGAAATCAGGGAAAAGCTGCACACGGACACAATTTTTTTTACCAACGTGCATTATTATTATTAATTATATAACATATAATTAATTATATTATTAATTAAGCAATGAAGACGAGCGCCCTGGGATCCTGAACGCATCACCGCCGTGCCAATAATCACGTTAAAGCATCAACCTCCAGTGTAATATTGCGATTACACAACAAGTTACCAACTAAATAGAATATATAATCAAAGTGTATTTCATATTAAGGGGCCATTCGCTCTCAAAATATACTACTTTTTGTTTAGCGGGAGCTCCGTTTCCATGGAAACACACGGGGTTATGACCAACTACTGGAAAACAATCAGTGTCCTCAGTAGAAGCGAATGTAACGTACTCATTGTTTACCTCTCCGGGAAGTAGTCCGACCCTTAGCAACGACCCTAGCAACAGAGACGAGATGGCTTCTCAAACTGAATAAATGCAGCACATAGAAACAAAAAAGTCTCCTTGTAACTAAGATATCCGAATCTCAGAAATGCAAAAACTGTCAAAGATGAAAATAAATGTATTTGTTGGTTTCAAGGTGAAATAAAACATTAGAAATGGGAATCATTTTTTTGTTTTAAATCTTTGGTAA
>NW_027210738.1:15000-250000 GCF_029030835.1 Brachyistius frenatus
TTTTGAAATGTTGAAAAGTAGTCCTGAATTTTGAGCCCCCCCCCAAAAAAAAAAAAAAAAAGAAAGAAAGAAAACGGGGAAACTCGAGGTCTCAGGAGGTTTCTCACTAGTTACATGTAACTTTAGTCGCGTGTTTTTACAGGAGCTCATTCAAATAGTTCAAAAAAAAAAAAAAAAAAACAGTTTTCATTATTGTGGATAAAAAGCAACAAAAGGTGCAAATATTTAACGCAAATATTTCAAGAAAAATGTCCACGGACGGAATTAATTTGAAGAAAAATGCAACAAAACATCTTCAAGGTGATTCTCTGCTTTGATCGGTTGTTTTTATTTTTTTGTATTTATTTTTTATATAAACTGAATATTTTTCTCTGAGCAACCAATCACGATCATCTTTTTTTTTGGAGGTGGGGGGGGGGGCTCCTCCCCTCCTATCGCGGTCAATTCTAGCTCCAAAATAGGGGGGGGCGGAGCCTAATCATCGCTGTGTTGGAGCGTACAAGATGGCGACGGCCAAAAAACGCTCGACCGGAGTCTCTTTAAACCGAGTTAACCGAGTTAACCGCAGCTCCTCCGTCTCTCCGCCAGGTTCTACGCCCGAGACTCGGGGCTGCTGAAGTTTAAGATCCAGGCGGGCCTGCTGGGGCGGCCGGTCAATCACGCCGTGCGCCGCCTGGTGGCCTTCACCTTCCACCCGTTCGAACCCTTCGCCATCTCCGTGCAGCGCACCAACGCCGAGTACGTGGTCAACTTCCACATGAGACACGTCTGCGCGTGAAGACGAGGAGGCCGGAAAAAAAACAAAAAACGCCGACGACACACAAAAAACAAAAACACACTTTGTTCCGCCGGCCGCCTCCTCCTCCTCCTCCTCCTCCTCCTCCTCCTCCTCCTCCTCCTCCAGAGAAGCCACTCTTCCTCTTTCCCCCCCTCGCCGTCACACAGTGGTCACCCCCCCCACCCCCACCCCACCCTACCCCACCTAACCCCTCCACCCACCCGAACAAAGAGGGACCTGTGGGGAAGGAGAGGCTGGAATAAGTGTAAATGGAGACGTGGAGCGAGTGATTGACGTGCGACGGAGGAGGAAGCCGCAGGAGGATTTTTTTTCTTCTCCGTCCCGCCGTTCTCATTTCATATCAGGAGAACACGCTCGTCCGGTCGGTCCGCGACCGGCGGACTTCCCACCTTTTTCTTTTTCTCACACGAACGAGGAAGGAAAGTCATTTTAATTCAAATTCATTTTACTTTTTTTTTTTTTTTTTTTTTTTTTTTTTTTTAAACATATTACCGCTTGTATATATTTTATTGACAATAAAATATTCTGAATTTTGCTCGTTGTGTTCATTGGAACAGCAGGTCGCTGAGGTCGAGTGGTATTTTAAGCTTTTATTGGTGTGTAAAGAACTCAAACTAGAATTATTTTATTTTAAACTTTTTCTGCTTCCAACTATAAATATCCATCAGATTATTGTCTCCTTTTTTTTTTTTTCCACTTTCAGTACGTACTGCAGCTACCTTTTAAAAAGTAATAGTACGTGTACTACTTCATGAAAAATGCGCCTTGACCTTTGACCCTCTCGGTCACGTCCGTCGCAGTCCGACGTTTTGAAGTAAAAAGAAAAAAACAGGACGAGATTCTTCTTCCTTTTTGTGGGCGGAGCCTCAGCGCCACCAAACTGTCTCGGCGGCTCAGTCGATGAGACCGATGGAGCCGGAAAACATCCTGGTACTTCTGGGGTGCTGAATAGTCCGGTCGTATGGTCGTATTCTGCTGAAGCTCCGCCCACAAAAGGAGGAAGAAGAAGATTAAATGGAAGCGTGCTCGTTACTTTTAGGACGTACTGCAGCTACGTATGTAAACGGAAAAACAAAATTGGGGGGGGGGGGGGGGGAGGCATTCCTACATTTTAACACGCATACGTATCGAGACACACTGAAACTCAGATTCGGTACGTTTTCCCGCATCGTTCTTCATCTCGCTGCATCTTTAACCTCATCGGGGAGCTGAAACGATGCTGGCACCGGTTTCAACACACACACACACACACACACACACACGCACACACACACACACTCACAGAGAGCGAGAGAGCGGACGAGACAGCACTGCAGGCGTCGTCACATCATGTTGAAATCCCTGCAGTCTGTCTCTCCGGCCGCCTATAGGATCATGACGCTGCTGTTTTACACCGGCTCCATCTGCTCCGCAACGCTGACGCATCTGTTTAGCGCCAACGTGTTATTAAAAGCACACGCGGATACAAACAAATATGCAAATTGACTTAACACCACGCACACACACACACACACACACACACACACACACACACGGACACGGACACAGACATGGACATGGATAATAAACACATAAGGGGGCAAAAGGCACACACGGCCAGGCAGCTGCAGGGAGGTCAGGGTGGCACGGAGAGCAGGTGCTGAGGGATTAAGTGTTCTACTAGCCTCTGGTTACACACCGCGGTGGACGTGTGTGTGTGTGTGTGTGTGTGTGTGTGTGTGTGTGTGTGTGTGTGTGTGTGCGTCTGACAAACTAACGAGGGTTTAAAGGCGAAAGAGAGGGTGTGTGTGTGTGTGGGGTGGGGTGGGGTGGGGGGGGGGTGTTTACAAACAGAAGGGATGATGGGAGAACCGGTGAGAGCGCGGAGGAGTGGGAGCTTTGCGCCGCCGAGCGCTATCTGGAGGCCGCAGGATGTCGTCGTCGTTACGCGGCGTGTTTGTGTAAGTCGGCGACGACAAGCTGTGATAATCGACTAATTACAGGAAGTTCACGCAGCAGGTGCAGACGGGCCGACATTATATTATGTTGGCAGACGCGCCGCCGACAGAAAAGAAATCTTACACTTCATGTTTGTTTTCAAGACACTTTTTATTTTTTTTCTTATATATATTTATTTATATATATATTCTGCACGGAAATGTTAACTCTTAACTCAACTTATTTTCCACGAGATGCTCACTTCGCCGCCGAGGAGGAAACAGATCTCTCGCGTTGAACCCGATGCCCTCCTCCCCCTCCCCTCCCTCCCCCCCAACTCCCCTCCTCCTCCGTCACTTAGCGCGATGACAAAATATGTCGTATCCGTCTCATTCCTGAGAATCAGGTAAACTCGGAGCCTTCTCCTCCTGACCTTGGTTGCTACGGAAACATAACCGCTCTCTGCTTCCTTGGTAACCTAGTCTTTTCTAATTGCCGTTGTCGTGGCAACAGCGCAACCAATGCAATCTAAAAAAAAAAAAAAAAAAAAGTGTGGTTCCCCCCCCCTCCTCTACCCCCCCTACCCCCCTTTCCCGTCGCGGCGCTTCGTCCTCGCCGAGCCGAGCCGTCTCCGACGGACACGTTTCAGCATCCAGACAACGGGGACATCTACAAAACGCAGCGAGGTCGAGGCTGCCGAGGCGGCGGCTGGACTCACGCTCAACTACGCACAAGATAGACAAAACAGAAATGGATCTCTGCAATGTACATTTTTTTAAATTTTCAGTCGCGGCGGGTTTAGAAGCAGCAGCAGCAGCGTCAGGGATCTCCATCTTCTGTTTCCAGGTCGTCTCATTTTGTCCGTTTTGTGGTCAAAAAGTAATTCAGCAACCGCCAACTTTGTTCGAAGAGGATTTGGAAATTCACACCGAGAGTTGTTTCCGTGACTCCGGAGGACATCACAGTGACCTAACATTGGTTTCCCGGAGATGTTCATCTCAACCTCGTTCTTCACTTTTAACCCCGAAACCAGATGTGAACCCTCAGACGGCCTTTTTGAAGGCGTGAAGATCGACCAAAACAAAAAATCCTCACGACCCAGGAACATCTGGAGGTTTTGAGCTATAATTTGTCCACAGCAACATTAAAGACACGAGGAAGTCGGTCTGAGTGAACGTTCATTAATGGGATATGTTTATTATTATTATATTATTATTATTACATTTACATAGTATATTATTATAATTAAGCATCAAGGCTACATTTAAGGAAAAGAAATAAGATCTTTCAGTAACTGTCGACAATAAAGTCGAAATCTCAAGAAAAAAAAGTTGAAATCTCGAGAATCAAGTTAAAATACCTTTTTGAGAATAAAGTCAAAGTTTCGAGAATAAATTTAGATTTTGTCGCGAATTAAGTTGAAATGCCGAAAATATAGTTGAAATACCAGTTTAGGAATATAGTCAAAATATTGAGAATAAAGTTGAAATACCGTTTTAAGATTAAAGTTCAAATGTCGAGAATCTTGTCGCAATCCTATTTAGAGACTTCAGAGACAAAGTCGATGTTGTAATCCAGTTTTCTGTCAGAAAAAAGGCCAAAGTGAGCGAATGCAGAAACGATTTCGAGGCCTCAGAAAAAAACAGCTTTAAAGCTTCCAGATTTGAAAGATTAGCTGTTGATTGAACTTCTCGACTGTGATCTGTTTTCCTGCCTCCGTTTTATTTTTTTGTTGGAAAAGTTTGAATGAGGAAATCAAAAGGAGGAAGAAGCCAAAGAAATACCAAAAAAAAACCACAAAAAAAACGAACTGCAACCGTCATCTTTCTGTAGAGGAAGGAAACCGAACACAAACTCCTCTCGATGCTGATTTATTCCCCCGAGGAACATCTTATCCATCAGGACGGCTTGTTGCCACTCAAACTGGTGGAAAAATACAGGCCAGGCTGGTGATGGATGAACGTGTAATCATATGGATACAAGGTGCGTGACAAAAGGTCAGGGAAGCTTTACCAGGAGGGGATTTCATTATCCTGTGACATATAAAAAATAAAAAAAAGCAGACAGAACATCCACTGATGACTGAAGGGCCAGTTTTATTACTCCAGAGAGGATTGCTGCATTTCGATGTTTTATATCCCGCTTTGACTGTCGTCGCACTCGGTTACCCTCCTTCTGTTTCATTGGGGAAACTCGCTTTATGATTATTTACACCTTTAATTGCTCTATATATGGAATATCTACCGTGTTGTCATGTTTATATGACGGATCCCGAAGTGGTCTAAACAAAACGGAGGTCGATGTTGAAGCGCCTTGAACCGCAATACCAGCGAGTGCCACTAGAGGTCGGCTCCAAAAGTCCTCCGGCTCCATAGACTCCCATTCAACTTCTCTCATCAAATCCAAAGTTATCTCTGTGTGTGTTTTAGCTAAAGTCGCTTCTTCTTATTAGTTTTCTGGAGGTCCATCTGAAAAATAATCCCGTCATTATTTGGAAAATAGGCATCAAAAAACCTCGGGGTTTATTTATGATCAGAATATATCCTTCTGCTCACATTTGAAGCAAAATCTCTCCGGCTTTGCTCCTTTCACCTGCGCCACATTTAATCAAATCAGGAACGTCTCGTCTCCGGGAGAAAAGGCCGACGGCGTCTTCAACACTAAACGTATCTGCTCGACAAAGATTTTATTTTTTTACAGTCAATTTAAAAACTGAATTGAATCGTGAAGGACTTCTGACGCTTATATACAGTAGAAACCTGCAGAGTTCACGTCCAGCCACCCCCGCAGGGATTTCAGGATTTTGCCACGCAAATTTAAATTTTAGGTATAGTCTGCAAACATTAAAGCAACTTCCGGTAACAATGATTGGAAAAAGAAACTGCGATAAACTTTACGTACATTTGAAGAAAAAAAAAAGACGATAAGCAACAGTTAATAAAATATGATTATAAAATACAATGAAACCAAATAAAACAAGGTCTTTATCCCAACTGGGATAAACTGGATGCACGAAAAAAAAAATCTGTTTCTAAGTTCTTGGCGGATAGAAAAAAAAAGACCTTATCTTAAAGATAATAAAGAGATTCAGCAGGAAGTAGTGATATTAGATGGGAGGAGATCGAAATGGGAGCAAATGTAGTTGCACTCAGTTGTTGATATCTGCATGTGGAGGTTTTGATTTAAGCCATTAGTGTCCAAAGAGACCGAAATATAACAGAATATCATCTGCATTGAAATGTCGGGGTTTTTTGTCACAAGTGGCAGCGTCCTGTTGACCTCTTTTTTTTCTTATTTTTTACCATTAAGTCTATTTAAAACAACAACAACAACAAAATTTTCCTTTTGTAATAAATGTGATTTGACACTTCTCCTCTAAAACCGACTGCTTTCCACTCTTTTAATTTAATGCCGCGGATCAATGAGGCTTAGCCACCGACCCGTCGTCCAACCTTTGCACCCTTCATATCCTTCACCTGTTATTGGTATCGACCGCCATTGCCCCTCTCCCCTCTCCCCCCCCCCCCCCTCCTGCAACACACTTGACAGCTGTAACAGTGTCAACATTTCATATCGCGAAAATAACCGGGTTGTCGGTCACGAGGATCCCCCCCTCCCTCCCTCACCCCCTCCCTCCCTCCCCCCATGGTGAGAGCCGGTGAAATCACAACACCACCCACCTAATGAGCCGGGAGGGTTTGCAGCGAAGCTAATATTTGACTGAAGAGGGGGTGGGGGGGGTCGGCTCAGAGGTGTGTGTGTGTGCACAGATACAAAGCGCACACACACCCCCCCCCCCCCCGAAGGGCCCAGCGCCACACCGAGGCACAACACACAGCCGGACGGTGGGAGATGGTTTCTGACCGACTTCACCTCTGACCCAGACATCACTCAGCTGGGCGCCACAACACGTGCACACATCCGAACAGTCATTTCTCTGCAACACACACACACACACACACACACACACACACACACACACACACACACACACACACACACACACCTGAGTGAGCACGACTTGGGGGGTGTTTCAGGTGGAAGTCTGCAGGGAAGGTTTCGCAACATGACTGATCTAAAAAAAAAAAAACTAAAAAAAACCCTCGAGGCCTTTTGTGTTTAAACAAAACAGGAAAGACGAGGGAGGAAGAGGACGACGTACTTTAGCACGTGTGTCTTCTCTGTTATTAAAACTAACACGGGGGTCCACCTGCAGTATTAAACCTGTCCATCATTACCGTGTAAAGACAAACCGATGTGCTGATTGGCTTCAGTGTTGTTGTTTTTTTTTTTTTTTTTTTGCAGGAAGTAAAAAAAAAAAAAAAAAAAATAGAGATGCGGTTCTGGTTCCTCTGACAGCAACAGGTGATCAGACTTCTCCACCTGCTGGACAAACAGGAATCCTGCAGCCACTCGTCGACTTTCACCCAATGAAATATATTTACTGAAACGATGGATTTGACAACAGTTTACAGGCGTTTTTATTTGAGGAACATGTTGAAGGTTTTATTCTACCACATGCAGGTCGATCTTACTTTGCAGGTTTTTACATGTTTTATAGATTAAAGTACCGAAAGGAGCTCCAACAACACATTCCTGCTTGTATTAAATATGCCGGTAAGATGGATGAATTATGAGACAAATCAGTTGTATGTCTGGATGTACGACTTTGCATGCTGCTTGACGTAATCCTTTTCAACTTTTTTTGGACCCTTCTTTTGTTTTGCTTGCTCCTGGACTAACTTGTTGTTTTTAAGTGCTTCAATGTGACCAATTACATTCATTTAAGTACCGTACTTAAGTACAAATTTGAGGTACTAGTACTGTACTTGAGTATTTTCATTTAATGCAACTTTATTGGCCAACTTGTACTCTATTAAATCGAGGAGGCTTTAGTTACTGATAACTTTTAAGATTACAGTTTTGTACACTTCCTTTTCCACAGAAAACCACAAAGTGTAATGTCAAATCTGATGATTCTTGTTGTTCTTTAATTGGTTAAGAAAAGTATTCTACGTTATAAGCTAAATATAATATTTAAGTACTTGAAGACAGGTCTGCCAGTCCATCTCAGGGCAATATTGAATCATTTTCCTCAATAAAGAAATGACCAAGTATCATATTTTTGTCTCATTTGTTTGATTAGGTTCTCTTTCTCTACTTTTAGGACCTGCATGAAAATCAGATCTTGTTTTAGGTGATATTGATTCAGTTTATAAAAAAGATCTAACTGACAACGAGCATTTACCATAGTGTGTACTCTTACTTTCCTACGTACTTTACATTACTCATAACGGAATATTTTCACAGTGTGGTATTAGTACTTTTACTTAAGTAAAAGGTGGATGAATACTTTAGCAACCTGGTTGTTTTATTTTTGTTTTAATGGATAACTTAGCTAACAGTAGCACCTTTACATTTATTAATGCCTGTTATCAGTGATTTTAAATTTTTTTTTATAATGATAATACAAAATAATAATACTCCTAAAAATAAATAGATATTTACGTAATAAATGTGTTTATTTATTTACTTAATTATTATTATTATTTTTAAAGTGTATTAAATTGAAGCCACTGAGCATTATTTCCTTGATGTTTACACGGGAGCTTATCGGGCATTTAAAAATAAAAAAAATAAAAAAAAGGACGCAGATGAGAGGGCGGCGCGTGACGTCAGAGGCCAGCTGACGGGTTTGTTTTGCTTGCGCGAGCTCGTCCCGATGAAACCAGGCAGAGAGAGGAAGGAAGCGACGACGTCAACACCAGCTCGAAACTCCTGCTTCCCACCCGACGGTCCTCTCGCTCTCTCTTTGGTTAGCTTGTGGTACCGACAACAAAAACCCACAACGGTTTTATAAAACGTGTTTTTAAAGCTCCTTTTCTTTAAAAAAAAAACACCCACATTGTCGTCGCTTTCATTACAGCCGTCGGTTACTTCCGCTGACTTTGACGCAGTATGCCTTCAGAAAAAACCTTCAAACAAAGAAGGACGTTCGGTAGGTTTCTCCTCGTTATTCTTCACATTTTACACTCCTTTTGGTTTTGTCCTTTTATTTTTTATTATTATTTTTTTGGTATGAAAAGCTGCAGGCTGAATTTCTCCCCTCTGAACTGTGACAAAGTGAAAACACGACGTTAATGTGAGCCCGGTCAGCTAGAAAGACTGTTGTTGTTGTTGTTGTTGTTGTTGTTTATATCGCAGTGTCAAGCGTTCATTTTGTAAAGCTGGTATTCGTGTCTGCACTTCTAATTAAAAAAAAAAGAAGAAGAAAAAAAGACCTAAACACACCCCGAGGCCTCGTTTCAACTTGTGCTGAAGAAAACGAGGCATCGCCTCCCTCCTTCCTCCCTTCCTTCCTCCCTCCCTCCCTCCTTTCCTCCCTTCCTCCGGTCCTTTAGGTGGAGAGCAGAATGGGAGCCATTTGCTTTGCGAGGCCCTGCATCTCCTCCGTGTTTACTAGCATCAGAGCAGCAAAAAACAAAAAGTGGTGTGGGGAAGGCAGAGCTGCAGGATTGGGGGATGGGACAGAGGACAGAGGACAGGGGACAGGGGGGTTCAAAAGGGCCCAAACGGGATCTAAAATGGTGCCGAAGCAGGTCGAGTTTTACCTCCTCCTTTCGTGTTTTTGTTTCAAGCCTCGATGCAGATATTTGTATTTTTTTTAAATTTTAGTTTCGGTTTCTGCTTTATGCCCCTGCAGGACTCCACACACAACACATCCATATCTTTACTGGGGTTGATCATGAACACGTTGTGTGAAACTGTGCAACTTGAAGCTAATAATGAAGAATCATTTTCAATTCAACCAATTTAAGGAATATGTAATCCTTCAGATTTGGTATAAAACTGCAATCTTAAAAAGTTATTAGTAACTAAAGCTGTGGCGTAAAAGAGTAGAAGTTGGCCAACTGAAAATACTCGAGTACAGTACTAGTACCTCAAATGTGTACTCGGGTGTCCATACGTTTAAATTTAAACAGCGTTTCAAGTATGTTGCAGAAAGTCATGATGAAAAATGAAGTAATGACGATACAGCATTTTTTATTTTTTTTTGCATCCAAATCTTTTCATTTTGTCAGCACTAAAAATCTGCAGCAGCTTCCCAGATGATGCGAGTTCCTCTAAATTTATCTACTCTAAATCTAATGAGTGGAGCGGTTAATGAATGTATGTTGGATGGAAGTAGTTTTACTTAAATCCATGTATGTACCCGTGTGTGTCATGTATATATTTCCCTGTATGACTAAAAAATGTTTAAAAAAAAAGGCTGACTTGACGGTTTTTTGCCCGTGAGGGCAGAAACCTCCAGGTCACATGACGCTGCGACTAAACTACCTGCTGGCTAGTTTAGTATATTAGTGGTTTGTTTACGAGGGTTTATTTATTTTTTATTTTTTATCTCTGCCTTGTGTTTACTCCTTTTATCGACCCGTCTCGAGTCAACAGGTTCGAGTTCAGCGGCGAGTGAGCGGCTGCATGCCTCTCGCCGTTCGTCATGAAAATAAAAACATGCAGTCAGGAAACCACGAGGAATCTTCCAGCGGCCTCCGACTTCATTTTCTACCCTCTTTTTTTTTTTTGGTTTTGGTTTTTTTAGCGTCCGTTTTCGGGTCACGAGAAGCTGACTGCGCGCCGAGCTTCCTCATTCTGCTCCCAAACGAAGCGTAATTATGTTTCACGCTGGAAATGTTCAGGAAGACTTGTGTCTTTCTGAGCAAACCTTTTTCAGCGGTGGATCACAAGACCGAACGGCAGTAAATCAAAAAGCTTCAGCGACAGACGACAAACGTTTTATTCTTCTTCTTCTTCTTCGAGGCCTCGAAATCTGAGATGTTTGTCGGGTGAATTAGATTTTTTTTTTTTCTCTGCCGTCGGTCCAAAGTGCAGAAAGCTTGAAGTTTTTTTTTTTTTTGTGTGTGTTTGTTTTTGTTTGTTTGTTTTGGCCCACGGGTCACGGGTGAGCGAGCGGTTCGTCCAATCAGGAGCCGAGTTTACCGACCTGCTCTTTGGAGTCGTCGCAGTGATCGTATCGTACGGGCGGTTAAAGGAGGCGGGCCGGGGGTCATACCGGGTCTTGAGCGGTACTTTTAGTAAATGAGATCCATTTTAACAAAACAAAAGAAAAACGACATCACGCAGCACTGAACGGATCTTTAGTTTTCATGCAGGTTGGAGGGGTGGGAGGGGGGGGGGGGGAGTGTAACCCTGGTTGTTTTCTGTAGACGCTGCAATTTACCGACGTTCCCTAAACGTCTCGCACGCCAAGCGATCACTTCTATTATATAAACTGGATATAAAAGTGGCCGTAGGGCCTGAAAAGTGAGGCTGACGCGGAAGTGCCTGAAAGGGCGATACCACTAATGGCCACTAGAGGGCAGACTCCCATTCAACTTCTCATGAAATAGTCAATAATAATAATAAGAGTCATAACGGTGCCACCATTATTAATTAGATATTAGGCCTCATAAAGCGGTATGATAGGTGGGCGGGGCTTGGTGTTGTTTCGGCTCAGATCAAGTAAGCTGCTCTAATGTAAGATTTACTTACCAAAGTTGAAACCAAGTAAATTTTGATCTTCGCCGCAAAGAATTAAAAACATTTTTTTTTTGCTTCTAGATTGTCTCGAACCCGTTCGGTTGGGAGGCCGCCGCCATTTTGTAGGAGACACCCTCGACATAAATACAAAATACAGGATATGATGCAGCTGTGATGCGTTTGTTCGGCGTGTTTTACCAAACGGTGTTCAAACCCTTCGGACCAGAAACTGAGTGGATCAGAACTTTTCGGACCGGCGGTCCTGCTAATCGCTGTTGTTGCACCACGAGTGGATTTCAGTAAAGCTCATTATGTTTTTCACCAGAGAGTCTTTACTCCGCTAAGCAGTTTTATTTAATACGCCGTTCCCAGATGTTTTATTTTATTTTATTCGGCTCGATATAAAGCCTGTAATCTTATTATGTTTTGGGTTTTGTGTGTGTGTGTAATTAATCGTGTTCCGTAGAAGCCGTGACGTGGACTCGAACCTGTTGAACTGCAGCTCTTCGTGTGAACACGTTCACAACCCGCCGGGGAGGATTTTTAAAACGCCGTATGCAAATGGAGGCGGAGCGGCCGACCGCCTCGGTGTCTGTGTCTTCTTTGTCTTTGACCTCGTTTGTGTTTCGTCAGCTGATTCTGGATCCTCTGGTTTTTGTTTGTTTCTGCTCCACAGAACAGCGAGTAGAAGATGTCAGGCTGATCCGAGAGCAGCACCCGAACAAGATCCCCGTGAGTTCAAACAAAGCTGCACGCCACCAGAAGAAATACAAACAAAAATAAAAACAAAAGCTCAAAGCTGAGAGTGAACGTGACATTTGCTCCACGTCATGATAACGCATTTCTGCTTCTCTTCTGTCCGGCCGACGTTTTTTTTTTATCACTTTAGTCTGAGCGATCGGCCGCCGCTTGTTTCCGGAGTCTTTAGAGAAAATGGATGCTCATAAGTTAGCTGTCTCTTAGCAACCACCGATAAACAAAGCTGGAGTTTCACCTGCTCGGTTTTGTGTTTTTTTGGGGATCGAGTATCTCCGCAAGCTCTCCATCTGCTGTGTGTGTGTGTGTGTGTGTGTGTGTGTGTGTGTGTGTGTGTGTGTGTGTGTGTGTGTGTGTGTGTGTGTGTGTGTGTGTGTGTGTGTGTGTGTGTGTGTTTCCTGTGTCACTCTCATGAGGTTATAAAAAAAAGGAAGTGCTGTGTCACACTAAGTGTTGAGATCAGAGGCAGATGCGCTGTGTCACTGTAATGTAACTCCATTCAGACAGCCACAGAGGAGCCTGGAGGGGAGGGAGGGGGGAGGGAGGGGGGGGTGGGAGGAGGTGATTACAGCCTCTTAATGAGCAGCAGCTACAGCAGCTTTACATGCACACGTTGGTTGTTATCCAGAACTTCATTAAATAGTCAGAGATGCTGTATTATGTCCTTCAAAATATGGGAAAAAACCCCAATAATTAAAATATATACATATACATACATATATATATATATATATATATATGTGTATATATATATATTTTATATATATATAGTATATATATATATATATATATATATATATATATATATATATATATATATACTATATTATGTCAGATTTTGCTTGTGGGGGAGGAGAACCTGAGACCCTCAACAAATATGTGCACGTAAAGCTGGTTTAGTTGTTATCAGTCTTAATACTAATCGATGTTTTTTTCCATTAAAGTGATGCAACTTTTTGAGCACTATTATGATCGTATTTGTGTAAAAACAATAAATGGAAACGCGAGACGAGATGATAAACAAACAACAGCCGAGGAAGAGAAAACTTGTGAAACAGTTCATTTGATTGCTCTCAGCAATAATTTGAAACTCGGCTTTAATGCGTTTTACAAATCAAGTTTTATATCAGCAACGTAGTTTAAAAGGAGCAAAAATTCAAAGTTACTAATTAATAATTGTGATGTAAACAAATTATTTAAAAAAAAAAATCACAATGCAAAATGTAATTAACCAACGTAGTACAGATTATAATAATAATAATTATTATTATTATTATTATAATAGTAATCGCAAAGATTTTCATTTAAGGGCGCATAAAACAAACTGAAGGACTCGGGTGTTTGTGATGTCATCAAACGTCTCATTTCATGTGACTTCAGGTGAAAAAGAAACTTTTCTTTTGTTGTGGCTGTTTTTTTTATTTTCAACAGTGTTGATCTACTTCACGTAAACTTCAAAAATGAACAAAATGTTTTTGATAAATGTCACGGGAGACGTTAACGGTGTTCATTCACCTCCGAGACAGTTCAGCCAATCACAGCGGGCGGTGGGAGGAGTCACCACGGGACCCGTGACGCAGTACCGGTGATGGTTTTAAACGCGTTGCGACTTTCCGTTTCCTCATTAGTTCTCTCATCGATCATCAGCCGCTGGTCTGAGAACAGTTTCGGCCGTCGGCGCGTCGCTTATTGATGATGCGTTTCCTCCTGCAGGTGATCATCGAACGCTACAAAGGAGAGAAGCAGCTGCCCATCCTGGACAAGACCAAGTTCCTGGTTCCCGACCACGTCAACATGAGCGAGCTCATCAAGATCATCCGGTGGGCCCCGAACCTCATCTTTACTTTCATCCTCCCTTCTTCCCTTTTGTCTTCACCTCCTTTCCTAGAATCTTGTTTCATCTCCTTTTCTGCTCCTTCCATCTTTTTCTTTTTTTTCTCATTCTTACCCGTCTTCATTTCCTCTTTTCTCTTCTTTATTTCCTTTAATCCTTTTCTTTACTTTACTTTTCTCCCTTCTCTTTGTTTTCCTCTCCTCTCTGTTTCTTCCCTTTCTATTCATTCTCGTCATCTCATTCCTCTCTTTTCATTTCACCTCCTTTTCTTCACCTCCTCTGTTTTTGTGCTTTTTCTCTTTTCTTCTTGTTTCCTTTCTTTTCTTTTATCTCCTTTCATTCCTTCTCTTTTGTTTTCTTTTACTCTCGTCTCCTTTTTCCCTTTTCTGCTCTCATTTCTCTTCCTCTCTCCTTTTCTTTCATCTCCTTTCCTGACTGTTTCCACTCCTTATTTCTCCTTTTTTTCCCCCCCCGTCTCTAACTTCCCATCCTCTCACCTTCTTTACTCTCCCTCGCAGCTCCTCTTCCCTTTCTTTCTCTCCTCTTATTTTCCTCTGGCAGATCCGATCTAGCGCCTTCTTCTTTTGCTCACGCCTGTCATGTCCTCCTCTCTCCACCAGGAGGCGCCTCCAGCTGAACTCCAACCAGGCCTTCTTCCTGCTGGTCAACGGCCACAGCATGGTGTCGGTGTCGGCCCCCATCTCCGAGGTGTACGAGCGGGAGCGCGACCAGGACGGCTTCCTCTACATGGTGTACGCCTCCCAGGAGACCTTCGGCTCCGCCCAGTGAACGGCCTCCCTCCTCCCACTGTGGCCCTGCGATTGGACAATTGTAGTTGTTCGCCCCGCCCCTTCACCCCCACCGCCACACCTTTTTAGTCTCGACTGTACAACGGACACAAACTGCTATAAAACACTCGTCTGTCTCTGATTGGTTCAGTTTGAGACCGGTTGTGTCCTCGCCGCTCTCACCAGGTAGCAGAACGCCGCACGGGGTCGACCAGAACCGCAGAGCTGCGCCAGACGGACTCGGGCCGGTCCGGTCTGTTTTCGTGCGTGTCGCTTCGTCGTCGTCGTCGTCCTCTCGGGTTTAAAAAAAACAACAACAACAACCCGTCACGGCGTTTCTGTCCAGCGTCGTGTCCTCGGCCGTGTTTATGTTCATGTATATATTCAGGTAGTGATGTAACCGGTGGTGAGGCTCCACCCCCTTCTCTCTCTCTCTCTTTATATATATACATATATATACATTAAGATGATGAAGCGAAGCCAGAGATAGAAAGTTACAGGTTTCCGCTTCGAGGTTTTTAACGCAGGTTTTTATTGCAGTTGGCTTCTCGTCACGTTTCCTTCTTCTCACGGTGTGGTTGTTTTTTTAATCCCTCCCGGCGTCCTAACGTCCTTCACTGTAACTAAAAAAACAACATATAAGGAAACCGCTTCAAACAGACGATTGTAGTTTGAAATGCCTCGGTGTACAGATATATTGAGTTTAGATATATTGAGTTTAGATATATTGAGTTTAGATATATTCAAAAATTAAAAAAATAAATAAAAAGGGGCGGGGTTCCTGTGAGAGCGTAACCAAGTTGATTTTGGACGTACTACAAAGGAGCGTGTGTGAATGGATGATGATGATGATGATGATGATGATGGTGTGTGTTTGTGGGGAAAAAAATGCTGATGAGGAATCATGTTCAATCTTGTTTTTTTTTGTTCCTTTTTGGTGTAAAGTAATAATAATAAAAAAAAACAGAGGAAAAGACAGCGTGCAGGTTGACCTTTGACCTGCACAGTGTTTTTTTGTTTTGTTTTAAGGGCTGCATTCTTCACCCTTCTCCTCTTCCTCACCATCTTCCGGACCAGGTCGAGGTCTTCGCTGCTTTTTATATCACCGGTTGTTTTGTTTTTTTATCACTTTTGGTTTCTTTCTTTTTTTTTATGTGATTTTTTTTTTTTTTAATTCCGCCGCGTCTCGACTCTTCTGTCTGCCGTCTGTGAAGCTTTTTTTTTTTTTTTAAATGTTTTAAAATTTCCTGACTAGTGAAAAGCCACGTGTGTGTGTGTGTTCGTTACACACACACACACACACACACAGCAGCAATATCACAAAGCCTCCTTTATGTATTTATGTTGGTATTTTGTAAACAATAAAAAGAGAAAAAGAAAAAAAGTTTAATTACTGTTATTTTGACCTTTAATCCATAAATGTCATTGAAATATGATTAAAAAAAAAGTCATACGAAAGCATGTCGTCTTAAATATGTGAAGGACTTTTAAAGTCCAATCAAGGCCTCAATGTTTCTTATGAATTTACAACTTGAACATAAATATAACGAGAACAATGCGACGAAAGGCAGAAAATATTTTATTACCCAAACACATTTTTTTTCCCTCATAGTTCAGAGAAAAACAATTGTTTAAAACACAATAAGCGATATAAAATCCGACCTACGAAGAAACAAACTGTTCAAACATTTGCACACAAAAAAATAAAATAAAAAACATGAAAAAAAGCACACTTCCCCGAAGACGAAGCAACATGCGAACGTCGGGGCTGAAAGAGAAATAAAACGGGAACCGCGCGTCCAGTTAAGAACTTGATCTTTGGTTTGATCCATAAAATTAAAAAAAATAAAATAAACGCGACGTATTGAATAAAAGTGTTTTTAAAAACATCCTCGTAAATCGAGGAATTAAAACTCAGCCGAGCGCGAAGCTGCTTGATTCTGAGCCCGGTAGAGAAAAACAAAAACCCCCGAAGACATTTGATATCACAACGCAAAAGGCACATTTGCTGACTTATTTTAAGGCATCTTTAATGTTCAGTATTTTAAATACCCCCTCCCTCCCCCCTCCCCCCCCCCACGCTGCGCCCTCCGGGGGTACAGATGAAGAGTCCTGGGTCCGGCCCAGCAACTCCTCCTCAGTCACAGACCTCCCAAACACTTTCCTGTCTCTCTATTTTGTTTAGTTTTCTTTCTTCTTTCTTTGAACTCTACTGTGCTCGGCGTCCTTTAGGCATAAAGACAATAAAACAACAACAACAACAACAAATATAAAAAAAACAAACAGGCAGCACCGTCTCTGCTGGAGTGAGAACGTGAAACGTCAAACTGAGACGCCCTCTGGAAGTTCCCGTCCTGCTCGGATCGTCCCGGTCCGGTCCGGTACGAAGGAACTCCGCTTTCACCTCAGAGGTAGAAAAAGAAAGCTGCAGGTCGCTGCAGAGACGACGTAAAGATGGACGACGTGGCGACGAGGCCCCGCCCCCTTCTAAACCTCAGCTGTCCCGGACCGTCGGGACGTTAATATTAAACTACTGATTAAGTTTTGGGCTTCAAAGTGAAAAATCAGGTTCAGTTCACTTCAGAAAACGACTGCAGTCGTTTTTTTTTTTTTTTTTTTTTAAAGCGGGAAAAAGTCCCTCCGTGTTTCTCACGTACGAATCCTGAACCTGTCAATCGTCGTCCATCTTTAAACCCGGTCGAGGTTCTCGCCGCCTCCGTCGAAGACGACGTCCGCTGCGTCTTTTCCTTCTACGATCCTCAGCTGCACTTTGTTAAAGAGTTTATATTTCTCCATTTGTCGAAAACGTGGATTTCTTTGGCTTTAACCTGGAGAATAAACACCTAAACAACAACAACAACAACAACAACAACAACAACACAGTTGTCTACGGAGACGTAGATTCACCGTGACCTCCAGGAAGCTTCTCGCTGCTCTTTCGAGTTGAATCTCCGTTAAACGTTAAAGCAAACTCTTTTTTTGGTTTTTTTTTCGCCGATTGTTCACCAGAAAAAAAATCCCGACGAGACGAAAAGGACGAACGTGAATTCTCCAGATTCAGAGAGTGAATATGTAAACTGAACAAGTGAAAATAAAAACACTCGTCCGAGGATCCGGGAGGTTTTTCTTGGTTTGTGAAGCGTCCAAAAAAAATAAAAAAAACGACGACAGATTCTCCGGAGGACGTTTCGGTCGACACATTTCGGCTTCGACGGCTGATTGTCGGCAGGTTTTTTGTTGTTGTTTTTTTTTCCACCTCTTGACGACGCAAAAAAGTTTCAGCGAACATCTCGAGATCAAGCGAGAACAAAAACGCTTTCTGTGAGATTTTAAAGAGAATCCGAGTCGTCCCTTTTTGTTGTTGTTGTTGTTGTTTTTTTCAGCTCTGCGGCTGCAGCAGGAAACATGAGGTACGGTTGTGCGCGCCGGGAGGGACGGGCCGGGTCGGATCCTCGGCCGGGTCGGACCCGCGGCCGGTTCTGCCGGTTAGTCCCCCGAGTCCTTCCCGTCAGAGTGAGGAGCGTACTTCAGCCGAAACGATCCTGAGGGAACAAAAACAGCTGTTTGAAGGATATTTGGAGCTTCTGCACGCTGACGCAGCAAAACAGCGTTTCCTGTTATTTACAGCCGTCTTTTTTTTTACAGTTTTAACTTCATTATTCAAATTTTAAAGCAGTTTAGTGACGTCTGCACATTAATTGTCTGAAAACTGTAGAAGACAAAACTGGGAGTCAAATTAAAACGAGGAAGTCACAAAAAAGAAAAGTTGTTTGATAAATGTTATTTTGCGATTCCATTTAAAAATTTGAATTAATTCGTCGTTTAAAAACAGAACGAGCCGAAGCAGTCGTCCGTATTTGGCGAGTTTAACCTTTTTCTGTGTGTGTGCATCTTTTAAATCAAAAATTAATTAATCAATTATAAAAATGGATTTTTAAAATCAGACACCTTTCTCGACTCCGTACTCGTTCGCTCACTTTGCTGGATGTTATTCAGCAAATCCATTTCAGATGTTCATTTATTCGTCATTTAAAAACAGAACAAGCTGCAGAAGTTATTATTTGTGTGCATCTTCTTGGAAATGGAATTGATTGAATTGATTGAATTGAATGAATTGATTGAATTGAATGAATTGAATGAATTGATTGAATTGAATGAATTGAATTGATTGAATTGAATGAATTGATTGAATTGATTGAATTGAATGAATTGAATGAATTGATTGAATTGAATGAATTGATTGAATTGATTGAATTGATTGAATTGATTGAATTGATTGAATTGAATGAATTGATTGAATTGAATTGAATTGATTGAATTGATTGAATTGAATTGAATTGAATTGAATTGAATTATTGAATTGAATGAATTGAATTGATTGAATTGATTGAATTGAATTGATTGAATTGATTGAATTGATTGAATTGAATGAATTGAATTTGAATTGATTGAATTGAATTGAATTGATTGAATTGATTGAATTGAATTGAATTGAATGAATTGATTGAATTGAATTGAATGAATTGAATTGAAATTGAATTGAATTGATTGAAATTGAATTGAATTGATTGAATTGATTGAATTGAATGAATTGATTGAATTGAATGAATTGATTGAATTGATTGAATTGAATGAATTGATTGAATTGAATGAATTGATTGAATTGAATGAATTGATTGAATTGATTGAATTGAATGAATTGAATTGATTGAATTGAATGAATTGATTGAATTGATTGAATTGATTGAATGAATTGATTGAATTGATTGAATTGAATGAATTGATTGAGTTTTGATTTAAAAGGTGTCACCGCTGTGACTCGGCGGTGTTCGCTCACCTTGCTGCACCGAGTCCATGGACGGCTGCTTGCAGTCCTCCGCTCTGTGGCCGTTGGCGCCGCAGTTGTAACACGACAGGTGCCCCCCCGCCGCCCGCTTCTGGCCGCCGTTTCCCATGATGCCGTGCGGCTGGTAGAAGCCGAAGCCCTGCTGCTGCTGCTGGTGCTGGTCATGTGACGGGGGGCTGTGGCGGTAGAGCGGCGGCGGCACCATCATCGGGAAGGAGAAGGGCGCGGCTCCGGCGGCGCCGGACGAGGCTATGAGGGGGCTGAGGTGGAGCAGCGGCCCGAGGGTGAAGAGGGACGGCCCGGCCGGGAACGGCTGCAGGTAGCCGGCCGCCGCGTATCCGGGCAACGCCCCGTAGGCGCCGCAGTTCCCCCGGCAACCGCAGGAGCTGCAGACACACACGGAGGGGCTGTGACCCGAACTTTGATCCAATGAGGAGGCGGAGGACGGGGAGGGGGAGGGGCTGGAGGTGGGCCGGGTCGGGAAGTAAGTGTTGCCGGGTACTGTGGCCACGGGAAGGGAGCTGTGGCCGCCGCCACCGGAGTTGCCGGGCTGAGAGGCGGCGCCAGAGGAGGAGGAGGAGGAGGTGGGAGGGCAGGAGTAGTACCCGGACAGAGAGGGGGAGGAAGAGGAGGAGAGGTGGAAGTGAAGAGGCGGGTGGGAGACGTGGTGGAGGCTGTTGGACGTGGAGGTCAGAGCGCAGCTGGTTTCCACCATCAAACAGACCTCCTGGAGCCCGGAGGAGCCGTCCACGCTGTGACTGGGGAACAGGTTCTCCAGCCTCACCCCGACCCCCCCGAGACCCGGACCGAAGCCGGCTCCGCCTCCGGGATGCCCCGAGCCCAGCGGCTTAGTCTTGTCCTCCGTGCAGAGGGGAGGTGGGCGGGGCTTGCGCGGGGCAGTGAGGATGTGTGCGGGGTTGGAGACCGAGGAGAGCAGCGTCGGGGGGTAGCCGGCCTGCGGGTGGTAGGGAGACTGAGGGAGGCCGAAGGGCAGGTGGGAGGAGGAGGAGGAGGAGGAGGAGGAGGGAGGGAGAGGAGGAGCTGGATCGGTTTGGACGGGCAGGACCTGAGCGGTGGGCCGACCGGAGCCCGCGGGGCAGCTGGAGTTCAGGATGAAGAGGCAGGAACGCTCCTTCTCCGGACCTCCTGCTGCCACATCCAGACCCAACACCCCTGAAACACACACACACATTAACGTCACCGTGTGTGTGTGTGTGTGTGTGCGTGTGTGTGTGTGTGTGTGTGTGTGTGTGTGTGTGTGTGTGTGTGTGTGTGTGTGTGTGTGTGTGTGTGTGTGTGTGTGTGTGTGTGTGTGTGTGTGTGTGTGTGAGCCTTCAGGTTCAAGTTTGAATTTAGTTTTTTGAAATGTCATAAATTCAGTTCAAGCAGCTTGATGATGTTTTTTGTTTTTAGACCTCAACGTGACGAGCAGAATTTAAACAACTTCAATTTCCTTTTTTTTTAGATAACAGACGCATGAATTTATAATTAAAATCCAGTTAAACGAGATGAAATCAGCTCCTGAAAGAGGAGAATTCAAACAGACGCTCAGACATTACATACGTTTAACAGTTTAAATGTCAGTGTTTACATCGGATGAATCCCCAATTAATCTGAAAGCCCTTTCCGAGCTGCTGCTCTCGGTTTCTTTCCTTCGGGCTCCTCGGGTTTGAAATGACCCAGCGGTTCTGGGAGGACACTCACGCCTGTGGACGTCTCTGGTCCTGTCGAAGGAGGAGGAGGAGGATGAGGAGGAGGAGGATGAGGAGGAGGAGGATGATGAGTCGCAGCAGTGGAGCGTCCGCGGGGAGCAGGGCGACCTGGAGTAGCCCGAGTTGGAGACGCCGTCCGAGGAGGCGGCGGCGTGGTGGAGCGTCAGGGCGTCGGCGTCGTTACCCGCGGAGGAGCTGAGGTGAGCCGACGGTCCCATGTGACTGGAGGGCGTTACCCTGGCGATGCCGCCGCAGGACCGCTTCTCCGTCTTCATGTCCCTGCTGGACACACACACACACACACACACACACACACACACACACACACACACACACACACAAGCATGCTGTTCAGTGTGTTTCATGTTTGTTTACGAAAAAGCAATTTTAACCGAAATATAAAGTTGTTTTTTTGTCATTTTACAAACATTCCAAATCTGCAGGAGTTTTATTGGGAGAAGTAATAATTTTTCTTTTTTAAACAAAGTTAATACTGTTTACAAAATAGAGTTAAGTTGAATTATGGAGCACTTGAAGAGCCTCAATTTTTCTTTGTGACATCATATTTTCCTTTTTTCTTTCTTGCCATTAACAGAAAATAAGGTTTTTGTGTAATCAGATGCATGTTTATTTATACCAGAAGCAGCTGCTTTGTGATGTTTTTTTTTTTTTTTTTTTACCAAAATGCTCCAAAACCATTTAAAGGAGCTGAAGCAGCATCGGATGTCATTAAATGACCACCAGGGGGAGACATTGTCCAATCAACACATCTGTCACACTGGAAACCCAAGGCGGGAACTTTCCATTTCCTACATCCCGTTGTAAGTACACACACACACACACACACACACACGCACACACGCACGCACGCACGCACGCACACACACACACACACACACACACACACACACACACACACACACACACACACACGTTATCAGCTGCCTAATGGAAACCGGTTGATGCTGGAAATGGAAACACAATCAAGAGATAATGAGAGCCGGGTCACATGAGCCATCCAGGTGTGTGTTTGTGTATGTGTGTGCATGTTTGTGTGTGTGTGTGTGTGTGTGTGTGTGTGTGTGTGTGCTGATGTTTGTGTGATTAAGAGGTATCGCAGCATGTGGATGCATTTTCCATGCTGATTAAGCACATCTTATCTCTGCTGGTTAACCATTCACGCCGTGCGACGCCGTCACTGCAGGACGGTTACCGTGGAAATCTGCAGCTCATCGGTCCGTCTGTCAAATGTTTATATCGGCGAAGCATCGACACAAAAAAAAAAAAAAAAATCACTTCAAAGTCGCTTGTATTTCGTTTTTACGCGATATTGAGTGCAGCTCCGTCAACGTATCTTCACCGAACTTCACCGCCAACGACGTGGAAGCAGGAAACGGGTTCAGTGTGTGTGTGAGGAGATTTTTCAGTCTGTTGTTAAAGGGGACCGTTTCGAAGCCTCACGGTGAAGCTCGAGTTTGTGTCGTCTGCTTACTCTGCCGACTTCTGCAGCTCCAGCTGGGTCTTCAGTTTCTTCTTGGCTCCCTGCGTCAGGTCGTACTTGTTCAGGTCGTCCTCGGTCAAACCTAAAAACTGCAGGTCGCACAAGGGTGGAAACAGATCCAGAGGCTTGAAGGAGAAGAAACAAGCTGGGAGGAGGGGGTGGAGGGAGGGGGGGTTGTTATTTATGTACAAACATGACAGGATCTGAAGCTGCACCCACCTCCTCCATGGTGAGCTGCTTGAAGACGGGGTAATACTTGTGGAGGCGGAGCTTGCGCAGCCAGTCCAGGATGCCGCTCTGCTCCGAGGCGTTGGGCTGAGGCTGGCTCGGAGGCGGCTGCGAGCGGGGGAGGTGCAGCGACGGAGGCTGGCTGCCGGGTTGGAGTTGGAGGTGAAGGTGGTGGTGGTGGTGCTGAGGGTACGAGGGGTCGCCTCCGCCGGCCGCGGAGCTCCGCAGGGACAGGGTTGGCACGGGGGGAGGGAGGGAGGACAGCTGAGGGGGAGGAGGAGGAGGGACGGAGGGAGGCAGAGGAGGAGGGAGGCAGGAGAGGTGGGGAGCGGAGCGGGTCAGGACAGAGCTGTGGGTGCTGACGACGGGCTGGACGCTGGCGACTCGGTACACCGCCCTGAGAGAGGAGAGGCGGACGGGGGGGCACAAATCTGTCTGTTATAATATGATACAAATCATAATAACAATAATACAAATCTGTCTGTTATAATGTGATAAAAATCACAATAACAATAATACAAATCTGTCTGTTATAATATAATAATAATAATAATACATGTCTGATCTCCTCCAGCAGGTCCTTCCAGAGCCAGGAGCGCTGACTCCAGAGGCTCCGCCCCCTGGTTGTTGTTTTTTTAAAGTGTTAACCGGGAACAGACCTCTGCTGCATCAGCATGCTTATAAATACTCTAAAACATTCAGATAACCAGTGTAGAGATGCTTAACTCAGCTTAACGTGTTTATTTATTGGATTTTGTGAGAAGTCTTTCTGCGGCGTCATGGACCGAACAACAATACAGGAAGTTGCAGTAAATCCAACCAGGATGTACTGAAAGCAGTGATGACTGTTTCCAAGTTCTTTACAGATAAAAAAAAAAAAAAAAAAAAAGGATCTTATTTTTAAATATATTGCAAAGAAAACAAGGATGAACAGCAGAAATAAAAAAAAATTGCGCTTCGGTTTTGATTTGATTTGAGTCGGAGGAGGTGCGACGGTCGTACCTGCTGGCGCCTCTGTGCTGCACCGTACAGCCAAGATCTGTGTGGAATAAAAAACACCTTCATCATCATCATCATCATCATCATCATCATCACGAATAAAATACAATGGTGCTGGATATAGGATAAAAGATATTCTGGGAAGATATTGATAACAATTCATGAATAAGATTAATCAAGGAAACCTTTGGATCAATCATGTCAATGAAATGCAGCAAGAACCCTTTCACACACACACACACACACACACACACACACACACACACACACACACACACACACACACACACACACACACACACACACACACACACACACTGCTCTCTCTGGGTTTTTTCAGTGCCAACTTGCACCAAAATACTCACAACAGTTTTGATAATTAGACGGCCTGTTGCTGACCTGCAGACTGCGTCTTTTTGTTTACTGAAATCAAACCGCTTTAACTGCCGTGGAAGCAGACGTGCAGCAACACGAGCGAGCGGAGTAAATATGGCTTCATATTGCAGCCTGTGTAGGATGTTGTTAGAAGCTGGTATATCAGAGAGAGTGTGTGTGTGTGTGTGTGTGTTGTTGTTGTTTGTGCAGAGCTGAACAGGATCTTATTACAGTCAGAAAAAAATAAGAATAAAAACACAAAAAAAAAAAAAAAAGGTTACAAGCACACATAGAAACACGCGGCGCTGCCGGCTATAAATACTCTCTGGGATGAAGTCACACTCATAGATCAACACACACACACACACACACACACACACACACACACACACACACACACACACACACACACACACACACACACACACACACACACACACACCAGCATGAGGTCACTACACTCTAGGCTTCCCAACACAAACATGCCACGCTGAATTCCCACACCGGACTAAAATAGAGTGCGTCCGCTGCCTCCGACACCTCCACAACCTCCTCGCCGCAGCCAACCAGGACTCAGACCTGCAGCCTTGTCCTTTCCGTAACCCCCCCCCCCCCCCCCCCAACAACGGTGCATGAAATCTTTTTATCTGCCCCACCCCCCTCGTCCCTCCTTGGCACCTTCTTTCTCAGCATCTCAGAATAAATATATATATCTCCTGTTTTATATCCCTGCCGCCCTCCAAAAAAAGACGGATTTTTTTTTTTTTTATAGGCTCGGCCGCCTCGCGCTGGTGAAACCAGATACGACACGTCGTCGCCTCCTTATTTTCCTCCTGCGAGAAAACACGAGACTTACTGGAGGTGGAGGTGAGTGGGCAGGTCGGGGCCACGGGGGAGGTGGGGAGGGAGGAGGGGGGAGAGGAGGGACGGGCGGGCGAGGGAGGCCGGGTGGAGGTGAAGAACGGCAGGACGCTGGGGTGCTGGAGGACACGGCAGGGCAGGGCGGTCAGACACCTGGGGGAGAGAGAGGGCAGAGAGACGGGACGAGCAAGGGAGACGGGGTGGGTTGGGGTGTGGGGGGGTGGGGTGGGGTGGGGTGGCTTTAAAAAGTAAACGAAGAGAAGCGCTGAAAACGATGCCATAAATGCTTTGTGAAGGAGCTTTTGTGCACAAATATTAAAACAAATCAATCATTTCAACTATAACCCCGTTCCCCCCTCCTCACCGTGTAAAATGCAAATCAAAAAACAAAATGCAATGACTTGCAAATCATGTAAACCCATATTTAGTTAATCAAATAGACCAAAGTCAACAAATCACAGATTTTTTTCCCGTTTTATAAGAAACATCTGCTCGTTTTGAATTCGACGTCAGCAACGGGTCTAAAAAACTAAACGCTGGGACGGCGGCATGTTTTTAACCGCTGTGTCGCATCAACGCGTCTTTTAACAACACTCTGTAAACGGACCTGAGGAGACCAGTCGCTGGAGTTTTGAAAGTGAAATGTTGTCCCATTCTCGCCTGATATAAGAATTCAGCTGCTCAAAACGGTTCAGGGTTTCCTTTTTCTTTTTTTTTCATTTCATGATGCAGCAAATGTTTTCAATGGGTGACAGATGTGAACAGCAGGAGGCCAGTTTATCACCCAGATTCTTCTACTAGAGGAGCCGAGCTGTTGAAATACGAAACAAACAAGACCTTCCCTGAAAGAGTCGTCGTCTGGATGGCAAAAAACCAAAACATTGTGCGCTGATAAAAAAAAACACAGGGTGGTCCCTCTCCTCTGATAGGACACGGTTGTGGTGGGACTAACCTGGGGTCCAGCTCTATGGACTGAGGGAGGAACTTCTCCAGTCCTTCGTCGGGAAATGCCTGCGACAGCTTAGAGACAAACATTAAACAATATGAGATGAAAAAAATAAAATAAAAATTAAAAAAAAGAACTTAACTGAGCACAAGTATCTCAAAATGGTCCTCATGTCCTGAATGCGTTCCTGACCTGAGACATCAGCTCGGCCACCTCCGGCTGAGTCCTGACGACGGACAGCAGCGAGCCGTCGGACCAGCTCACCTGGAGGAGAGTGAGATGATGATGATGATGATGATGATGATGATGATGGTGATGTACGAGCGCGTGGGAGTACGTGAGTTTACCTCGAACGCATATTCGCTGGCGTCTTCGGCCTTGCGCGTCGCTCCTCTGATCACCGCCCGCTCAACCAGCGCTGAAACAACGAGGAAACACAGAATTATCCGTTAATTATTTTTATTTTATTTGTTTTTGTGTCTGTGTGTGTTTATTCATCGCTCGTTTTTTTTTTTTCTAAAATAATCGTATTTTATGTGTGTTCTTCGTGTTTCCATGTTGCCGTGACGACATCATTTCCCCACTGTGGGATTAATGAAGTCTAAAGTCTAACTGCTGGTGAGTCTTAAAACGAGTCCGAAGGAATTTAAAACTCTCCGAAACGAAAACAATTTGTGCGAGGAAAGAATCCCAAACGGAAACAGGGAGTCTGCGGCTCAGCCGGTAGAGTGGGCTGCACACTAATCAGAAGGTTGGTGGTTTAATCCCCAGCTCCTCCTGTCCACATGCCTGAGTGTCCTTGAGCAACACACTGAACCCTAAGTTGCTCCTGATGGTGAACCATCGGCGTGTTGGAAGTCGCTTTGGATAAAAGAATCAGCTAAATGAAATGTAATGAAATAGTTTTGAGGGCTGTGGTGCGGCTCGGTCTCCTCGAAAAAGGTCAAAGGTCATCGTTGGGTTGAAATAAAGTTGTCAAAACGTTAGCGGCGAGCCGCGTTGGCGTTTTCCTTCCTGTAGTAAAACACGCCCGTTCACAGGTGAGGGGCGGAGCTACAAAGTCGGTGGCAGAGTTATCATCAAGTTATCATCAAGTTATCATCAAGTTATCATCAAGTTATCATCAAGTTATCATCAAGTTATCATCAAGTTATTATCAAGTTATCATCAGATTCTTCAGTTAAACCGGTTCTTTCTTTATGTCCGGAAAAAATACGTGAACACACACGTCTGTTGTGGTTCCTCGTGTGTGTGTGTGTGTGTGTGTGTGTGTGTGTGTGTGTGTGTGTGTGTGTGTGTGTGTGTGTGTGTGTGTGTGTGTGTGTGTGTGTTGATTCAGGCATCGATTCAGACGTAGCAGGCAACATGACTCTATTTGAAAAGTAAACGAGGCGTGTGGGACAAGCAGAAGAAGAAGAGGAAGAAGAAGAAGAAAAAGAGGAGGAAGAAGAAGAAGAAGAGGAGGAGAAAGAAGAAGAAGAAGAAGAGGAAGAAGAAGAAGGAGAAGAAGAGGAGGAGGAGGAGGAGAAGAAGAAGAAGAGGAGGAGGAAGAAGAAGAGGAAGAAGAAGAAGAAAAAGAGGAGGAAGAAGAAGAAGAAGAAGAGGAAGAAGAAGAAGGAGAAGAAGAGGAGGAGGAGGAGGAGAAAGAAGAAGAAGAGGAGGAGAAAGAAGAAGAAGAAGAAGAAGAAGAAGATGAAGAGGAAGAAGAAGAAGAAGAAGAGGAAGAGGAAGAAGAAGAGGAAGAAGAAGAGGAAGAAGAAGAAGAAGAGGAAGAAGAAGAAGAAGAAGAAGAAGAAGAGGAAGAAGAAGAGGAAGAAGAAGAAGAAGAGGAAGAAGAAGAAGAAGATGAAGAGGAAGAAGAAGAAGAGCGGGATAAAGGCGGCGCTCATCCGTTGGCACCTCGCTTGGGAGTGTGTTGGCCGGCAGCTGTGTGGAAGGCTCGAAATGCTGCCTGCCACTCACTAATCTCAGCTAACACACACACACACACACACACACACACACACACACACACACACACACACACACACACACACACTCCTGCAGAGATAACACTGATAAAAACGGACGCCATGTTGCCTCGCTGCTGTTTTTTTATTTCTTTACAGCTTAAAAAAAAAACGATACGTGAAAAAAAGAAACCTGTAAAAACACACACGGGCTTCATTATGTGTGTGTGTGTGTGTGTGTGTGTGTGTGTGTGTGTGTGTGTGTGTGTGTGTGTGTGTGTGTGTGTGTGTGTGTGTGTGTGTGTGTGTGTTTTATGCTGCTGACAGCTATGCAGCGTGACCATGAGGTAGCAGGATTGCATTACAGACGGCGGCAGGTGGCCAAGACAATAACAGAGCCCCCCCACCCCGGACACGTTTCATCCCGGCATTAAACACGCCGCCGGCCGATTGGTTACCAAATAGCTGAATAATGGAAAGAAATCCCCGGAGGTCAAGTTGGACGTAAGGAAACCGGCGCAATAAGAAAAGACGTATTTCCGCGGCAGCTTGTTTTACAGTTTAAACCTGTTGGTTTGTGGAAGCTGTTATTTTTTGGTTGCCGCCATCTTGTTTTTTTGGGTTGAAAATGACCATATTTGGACGAGCCGGGATGGAGCGAGCGGTGGCTCGGACTCGGATTTGATCGGTAACACGAGGACACTATGCCCCGCCCACTTTTACTGGAAACCTGACTGCAAACACAGGCCTGTCAATCAAAACAGACACGCCCTTAAACATAGCTCTCTTTGAGGCCTAATATCTCCAACGACACCGTGATGACTTGTGGAAAACATTTACTGACTTTTGTATTTCAGGAGGGAAACTGATGCCCGGAGCCAGCCCCTGGCGGCCATCGGTGGTATTGCACTTCTGCATTGGCATCGCTTTTTCAGATCCGAAAGGGTATATTTTATATTTGTATATTAGTACAAGGACAAAAAAAACCATGAGGAAGGAGGCGTCGAGGCATTTGAGTTTCTAACCAGGTGATTGAACTTGTTAATGGAGTGTTTTTTTTTTTTTTTTTTTTATGAATCCTGGAACATGTCTGGAGGCGGATCTTTAAATAACTGCACTTGAAGAAAATAAGGCAGATCCTGAGGTTTTTAGCACAATAGTGATTATTGTTTGATGATGATTGCCCTGACAGATTAGAATCTGAGAAACACACACACACACACACACACACACACACACACACACACACACACACACACACACACACACACACACACACACACACACACACACACACCTACGCCTCAGGGCAGCATTCTTGCAGCTTGCAGTGTTCAGCGTGCCACATCTTGTTCGACTGGGTTTAACTTGGTGTACAACATTGAACACACACACTTCATGGTGGGAGTGAAGCCATATATACATCTATATATATCTATATCTATATCTACAGATATAGAGATATAGATATACCAGGATCAATCAAAAAGTACAGACTGTTCCTGTTGTTCCATGAGTATATATTCCAAACTTGTGTTTTTGTGACCGCTGGTACGGGAACGTTTGTGATTTCAACCACGGATCTGAAACATGAGAAACATCAGATTTTGGGGTCAAACTCGACCGATCGTCAACAGAGACTCTTGAAATGCTTCAGAAAGTCCACGGCGATGAAGCGACGAGCCGGGCGACGTGTTTCTGAGGGATGTTTGAAGAGGGGGGCGGAGCATCGAAGAAGGCGCGTCAGGTCAGGAGACACCAGCGGGGGGTTTTTTTTTTCATTGAAATTGGCGTAGATTGGTGTCACCGTGAATTCGTTCCCCAGAGTCAGACTGTCAACACCGAGTTCTACTGGGAACTTCTGATGGCGTCGGAGGGGGAAAAAAACATTCGCTGCCAAACCACCTGAACACCTGAGCGCAATGACACTTTGGTTCTCCAACATGTGCAACAACACAAATCATCCCCAGCAACCCCTACTGGTCAGATCTTTCTGTTCCCCCCAAAAAACTGATGTTTCTCTGCTCCGGTTTCAGGTCCGATGGTGAAATCACAAATGTCCTCCAACGTAACTTGGAATAGAAGAAAACAAATTCCCAACCCGGTGGACTTCTATTAATATACACACATCAATACATGCAGTCGGTCAGACAAGCGCTCCTCTCCATCCGACCTACTGGAGCAACAGTTTTGGAAAACGTAGCCTCTGTAACGACCGCTCACCTTTTCCTGCTCTCCCCTGGCGGCTCTTCGCCGGCGCTGCTGCTCCATCCTGGTTTTGCCCAGAAGGTTGTGAAGGAGGTAAATGGGGAGGTGGTAGAGGAGGAGGAGGAAGAGGAGGAGGAGGAGGACGGAGGTCTGGGTGAGTAGACGTGAGCTCCCGGCTGATCGCCCGGTCTCCGTGTCCCGCGGCGACCTCTCTGGTCGGGCTCTGTAAAAGGGGCAGAGGTGAAAGGTCAGGAGGTCGAGGAGGAACCAGATACGGTGCCGCCGGGTAAACATTTACTCCTCGGGCCTCCTCGAGCGACCAAAGAATTTGGTAGATGTAGAGTAAGGAAAGAAAGTTTCATGTATGAATGTGAATTTATGGACCAAATCTGAGGATAAATACAAAATTTAAACAAAGTAAAAACAAACATCGTGTTGTAGAATACATACGAGAATGTTTAGTATTTAGTATTTATAGACGAGAGGTGGGCGATATGATCCTGAAACAATATCGCGACATTTCTTTGACGATACGACAACATTTTTAGAAGTTACACAGATAGCATCGCAATTAGCGTTATAGTAGTATTAGCTTGTTATGAGGCGATTTATTTACTCGTTAATGTGACTTAAAAGTTTTCCTGTTACTTAAGGGGATTTTTTATTTTTTATTTTATGCCGACAGCTTTGAGTCGTTCTGTTTTGCAGGTCGAAGGTCACTGTGACATCAGAATTTAAAAAAAAAATTGTAAACACATTCGAGACCTTAATTCAAAATATATTTGGCAAATTATGTCAGAATTTCACACAAATGTCCTAATAGGCTAAATTTTGGACATTTCATGTATCCAAAAGGTCAAAGGTCAACCTCCGTGTGACATCATAACGTTGTGCAAAAATGACTTCTCTGTCCGCTGTACTCACGCAATAACTTAGTTACAGAAGGGAAGACGATGACTATATTTCACATTTTGATCAGATTATGACTTTTTGACACTAATCTAATTTTTGTCTTTCACGTGCTTCAGACCGAAATAAAGCCGGATTGAAACTAAAAACTGTGGAAAAAAAAAAAGCAAAAACTCGAGCTCAGACATGGAAAACAGTCCACCGCCTCCTCTCAACCTCCACAGACCCACAAAAACACACACACACACACACACACACACACACACACACACACACACACACACACACACACACACACACACACACACACACACACACACACACACACACACACACACACGGCGACGCTCGATAACCATCTACACGAACACAAGGCTGAAAAACTCCCAAACTGGAACCGTTTGCCCGACGCAGCGCTGAAACAAAGTGAGGAGAAAAGACCTGGCAGCGCACAGCAGACCGATATTTAACGAGGCCCGTCCACTTTATTTATAGCGACGTCCCGGAGGAGCAGTCGTAGGGAGGAACAGTCGACATCCACGCATTTAAACTGCAGCTGAACCTGCCATCGATGGGCTTTTTGCTCGAAAAAGGAAACGACGCAAGATTTTCTACCAAAAAAACAACAACTCCTGCAACCGGTTCAAGAGCGCGACATGCAAAACTATTCTCATTTTTTATTTGTATTTTGGTCTCATATAAACCAACTTCTGACATTTTTTTTTTTTCAAAACAATCCTTCTGTAACTTTTCACTTGTGTCTGATTTACTTTTCCTTCCTACTTTAATTAATTGCCTCAATTTTCCCAGAACACCTTTCAAGAAGAGAACAGACGTGATGTTCCGGTTTTGAATCAAGCAAATCCGTGAAAATAAAATAATAATACCAAAAAAAAGTCGATTCTACGATACGACATCCAAAATCTGAGATTCACGCCACAGTTGTAGCGTCAGTTTGTACACACGAGTCAAAGCTGCTCAAATCAAATATAATCACAATTAGTATGAACGAGAGATTAAATAAATATATTTCATAAATGATGTAAAAAGGGTCGATCTCAGTGAGAGAAATTGATCACCGAACTCTCTTCCGCAGAGCGTTTTAGTGACTTTCAGCTCATTGTTTTGGTCTTCATTTGGCAACTAGCTGGTGAACACAGTGAAAGCGTTTCATGAGCTGATTGAGACCAAAAACAAAACAAAAACCAGACTGAATATTGAATATTAAACTCTTAAACCTTCATATGAATTCTAACGTTGTCTGCTGGACGTGTGAAGTCAGCCGTGGCAACTTTACGAGGTGACACCATGTCGACGGTGCGTTTACAGCTTGTTCTGCAGCCTCTACTTGGAAAAAAGTGGGTTTATGGAAAAAAATAAATGAAAGGGGGCGATGGAGGGGGGGAGGGGGGGCTGTATTCACTCAGCCTTGCTGTTCATGAGTTGAGGTTTTTGCTGAAAACAGAAGATTAAAATGCGGCGATCCTGCACCACAAAGCGTCGGTCTGTGAAATCCCTGAAGTAAAATGAAGTATTAAGACTTCAGTCTGTCGGGCTCACACGTTGTTTATGTGTTTAGTTACATAGAAACTCGGGACACGTAAAACCAAAGCTCACGCTCGGAGCCACCGGTCACATATTTGCTGCTCGTCATGGAAATTCAATCACTGCAGCTCTCGTTGTTGTTGTTCTTGTCATTAAAAGGAGGTATTGCGTAATAATTGTGCTTTTAACCCTTTTGTTCCCCCCCCTCCTTCAGCAGCTTTGAAGCTGTTTATGGTCACTTAATCATGTACTAAATTTACTACAGACTGGACACTGTGCTCTGTGTAATGTTTGGATTATGGACCGAGTAGTGCAGCGAAGAGGTTTCAATTCTTGTACTTGTCATTGTTGTGTTTTAAAGCGCTCGGTGCGGTCGGATGCTGTTTGTGTTTGTGTCTACGCTTATTCAAATAAATGTTGATTTTTCCCGTGATAATAAGAAAACACTCACAAGCATAAAGCACATCGTGTAAACAGACACATCCACGTGTCTCCACAAATACACATATTCATATTTGGAGGGTACAAAACTACAACCAAAGCGGCCTTAATCCATTTTAAAGGAGGAATTTTGGAGTTTGCATTGAGGGGCTGATTATCCGGGGTTGTTGAAGTGCGAGAGGTCAAATGAGTCTGATAAATGCCGAGTTTGTTTTGTTGGATACAACGGGTCGTGAACTCAGATCGTGTGTTTTGAATCAAATTTGTCAAACTAAACATCTTTTTGAGAGCACAAAGCTGGAAACCACTTTGAGATACCAATAAAAGTTCCTTTACTTTGGAATACGAGTGCAAACCTTTACACATAAGGCCAATACAGAAGTGCCTTAGAGTGCAATACCACTGATGGCCACTAGGGGCTGGCTCCAAAAAAAACTAAAAAAATCTTTGTCTCCAATAGACTCGTATTCAAAAAGCACCAACTTCTCCCATTAAATACAAAGCAAGTCATGTTTTCTCCTCTAGTGGCCTGATGGGTGTATTACACGCTTACACACCGTAATGTGGCATGAAAAAGAAAATAACTTAAAGTAAAGTACAAGTACTCGTGGACACAGTGAGCGTGGTGGAAAACAGTGCGTGTGATACAGCTCTTCAGGAAACCCCCCACTAAAAAAAAAAAAAGCTGATTTATGTACCAAAGAATAAAAACATCACACTGGAGTTACGACAGCGCCGCTCGACTCATTCTTCGAAGGGAAAAAAAATAACAGATACGTGCCGTCACCCGAATTCTTACAGGCAGTCGATCTGAAAACAATTAACTGCCACATCCACACGTCAACTCGGGCCAACCTGCCCGGAAAAAAACAAAACAACCTCCGCTCCGTCTGAAAGGCCCGAGGAGACTCGAGACGCCGTTCGACCGAAAGGTACGCGCGGCAAAAAAAAAAAACAACAACAACAACAAAAAAACAACAGCACGAGAGTGACGTTGAACCAGCTGGCAGGATTACTGAGGGAGGATGTCAGAAAGAAAACAACAAGATGTTGAAATAAAATTAGAAGAGACGTGCCAGATATCTGGAAAACATGTGGATCTCAATGCGTGTTTGCAAAAAAAAAAAAAAAAAAAAAAAAAAGACTGTAAAACCCTGACAGCCGCTCCTCCTCCTCTTCCTCCTCCTCCTCAGACTAAAAAAACAAAACAAAACTCAGCTTCAACTCTGCTGTTAAATTCTGACGCTGGCTTTGTTTTCATAGATCTATAAAGCACTCATATAACGAGGCATTTATGCAGGTCAGCGTGGCCCCGACGGATGCGGCCGGCAGGATTAAATATGCTGTTTATACCACTGGACTGTTGCTGGATAATCAAATTCAACTATTATTTTTTTTTCTCTCTGCAGTCGCTCGACTTCCAGCTGCTTTGTGTTAAAAAAAACCCGAACTCGACTTAAAATTCTAGGAGGAAGAAAAAAAAACAAAAAAACCTCTCGGGAGTCATGAAAGTCTGTCTGATGTGTAAGAAAGTACAGTCACTTAAATACGATTTGAAAAGGACCAACAGGTATTTACGAGTATTACATTTTTAGGGACATATTGTAGTTTATGTTCCAGAACATTCATCTTACAGCTGAAGTTCACGGTTGTGTTGTGGATTAGTGTCTTATGTGACAAAACAATTCATATGCAAAGCTGATTGGGGGACATGACAACCCCCCATTAACTGAATATAGATAAGAAAAACAACCCCACTTAAAATTTAAAACCAGCCCTTTAAAGGTAATAAAAGATATATATATTTATTTATGTATTTTGAACAGGTCAGAGCAGAGACTGTGTATAAAAGTGGACGTAGCTTCCGGGTCTGAAAAAAATGAGGCCAGCGCTGAAGTGCCTTGAAGTGCAATACCACCGAGGGCCACTAGAGGTCGGCTCCAAAATAAATTAAAAAAAACTCCGGCTCCATAGACTCCCGTTCAATTTCTCTCATTGAATACGAAGTCAATAAATGTCAAAACTCATAAACTGGAGTGATTTACAACACCGAGATAACTTGTAGATACATTTTATTGACTTTGAATTAGAAAACAAGTTCTGAACTAAAACCCTAGTTCTCGTACTTTTTCTAGTTATCAGTATCGTCAGGTATCCAATCAGATCCCCCGCTGGCTCCTCCCCCACAGCTCGCCCAAATATGGTCACTTCCTGCTCCAAAAACGCTCCCAACTGGCAAAGACGGCGACGGCCAAATTCCAAATAAGAACAAAAACACGACTTTTTGAAGTTTATGTTCCAGTTAATGACGTGATTGTTTTCAGATGGACCGCCAGAAAACGAATAAGGAGGGACCGACGCTAACAACAGCGAGATAACTGCTGGATAAAATATATTGACTCTGTATTTTATGAGGAGTTGAAAGGGAGTCTACGGAGCCGGAGGTCTTTTTTGTTGTTGTGTGGAGCCGGCCCTCTAGTGGCACTCGGTGGTATTGCAGTTGAAGACTTCACTCTTCGACATAAAAACCCCACTTCACAGCCTCCAGCTATTTGTGCGACACATATCCGGACGAAGGCGACAAGCCGGCTCAACTTAAAAAAAATAAAATAAAATAAAATAAAATCTGTTTGACTGCAAAAAAATTTAAAAAAAAAAAAAAAAATCAAAAATGGATCCGCGTATGTGACTTTACAATGAAACCCTGTGATTCCCTTCAGAGCGCCGAGAGGAGGAACGACAGCCAGAGAGAGAGAAGGAGTCAGAGAGGGAGCATTTATAACTTCCTGGGGATTCACTGGAGACACACACACACACACACACACACACACACACACACACACACACACACACACACACACACACACACACACACACACACACACACACACACACACACACACACACACACACACACCACAGAGGGTTGATTTCAGCGTAGAGAAATGTGCTGACCTGCACTAAGCAGGAGCCAAGGGCAACAAAACACTAAATACAAAACGCTCCTCTCTGAACTGGGTACTTTCCCTTCGCTGCTCGCACACGTTTTAGACAGTGTGCCTGCCTGCTTCTCGTGTGACCACGAATATATATATGCATGTGTGTGTGTGTGTGTGTGTGTGTGTGTGTGTGTGTGTGTGTGTGTGTGTGTGTGTGTGTGTGTGAGAAAGAAACGAGCCAAATTTTTGCCTCTTAAAAGTTTTTCTTTTCTTTTCTTTTCTCATCTCGTATCAGTTTCTTTGCGTGTAAATAATCCTTCGACGATCCCAGATGTTACCGTAACAGAGGGTTTAAGGAAACCGCTCAGCTTCTCCCGCATCACCGGGAAATCTCCCCCCCCCCTTCCCTCCTCTCCCCCACCTCCTCCCCTGCCCTCCTCTCCCCCGCCTCCTCCCCTCCCCGATCTCCAGCGTTCATTTACAAGCACTCACAGGCTCAAGAGCGTACGTCTGGTTGTAAACAAAACGTCTCGTCTTTGATTTGTCGTCCAATGTTTTTGAGGCCTTTTATGGGCTCGCTGTTGATCTCGCTGTGTGGAGGTCGTATTTGTTTTATGGGGAAGAGTATCTTTTCCTCACATTTATCTGAGACTCAGCGTTGTAGTCTCGTCACTGAGACTCAAAAAGGGAAGAAAAAAAAATACAGACAAGTGCATAAAATAATTAGAGAAGTATTCGCAACAAACAAATATCAGTGCTACTTGTTAGGTACACAGATTGTATAGAAAAGTGTTCGTAGCTTCCAGCTCTAAAAATATGAGGCTGATGCAGAAGCTGCAATACCAGCGAGTGCCACTAGAGGTCGGCTCCAAAAAGCCTCCGGCTCCATAGACTCCCATTCAACTTCTCTCATCAAATCCAAAGTGAATAAAATGTGTCCATCAGTTATCTCGGTGTTGTTAGCTAAAGTCACTCCTTCTTATTAGTTTTCTGGAGGTCCATCTGAAAATAATCCCTCATTCATTAGAAAAGAAGATTCAAGAAGACCTGTTTTTGGGGGCGTGTCTATTTGATTGACAGGCCCCGTGGTGCAGTCGAGGTTTACAGCCATTGGTGCGGGACTTAGCATCGCCAGGGTTTTCCAATCAGATCACCCGCACAAATTTGGCACAAAAGGCTTCACTCGGACTCGACGATACCCGCCGTACCTTGTGCCGGCAGGTGCAGCGTGCGTGGCAGGCGGACGGAGGCGGGTAGGCGGCGGGCGGCGAGGCCTGGTGGCGGTGATGGTGGTGGTGGTGGTGGTGAGGCTGAGAGTAACAGAGGGCAGCTCGATCGGCGCCGGACCCTGATGCTGGAGCCTCTCCTCCTCCTCCTGCTCCTCCTCCTCCTCCTCCACTGCTGCTGCTCGCCTGGAACAACAAACAGACTCAGTGCGAGGCTGAAGAGGACAAATACGACTACCTGTGACACGCTGAGTGTGATCTTCTTTTTTTTCATGTATTCATCAAGAGACAAAAAGGTCTTTGAACCGCTGCTTGTTTGAGGAAAAATGAAAAAGTGAAAATCGAAGGAGAATTAATGATTAATAATAATAAAGTTGTCAGTTGTAAATATTGAATTATTCAGTTTGTTTTTTTCTCCTGCCATCTAATTTTTATTGCTTTGTCATCTATTCTATCTATCTATCTATCTATCTATCTATCTATCTATCTATCTATCTATCTATCTATCTATCTATCTATCTATCTATCTATCTATCTATCTATCCATCCATCCATCCATCCATCCATCCATCCATCCATCCATCCATCCATCTATTATCCATCTTTCTATTATCTATCTATCTATCTATCTATCTATCTATCTATCTATCTATCTATCTATCTATCTATTGTGATAAAATGGTGAAAAATGATGTAAAACTGCATTTTGTTTTATTAAAAAAACAAAACAGAAGATTTTACCCCAAAAAATGCACTAAGTCTTCCACAAATTTAGGAAAAAGGCTCTTATACGTTCTTCAGTTGCTTTTGGCCACAATGTTGTTATTTTTGACGCTTTATGATGTATTTTTTTTTAACGATAACTCAAAAACGAGCTCGTTATCATTAGGAAATTGAAGCTGCAAGAGCTTTGAAATTACAGTCGATGGAAAAAGATTTAAAAAAATAATAATTCTCCCAGAAGACGTGTTTATATATTCGTACCTTGCTGCTTCGTAGCTTTCACCGACCAGCGTGTAATTTTACCTCTGAATAAGCACGTACCTGCTGGGCAGCCTGTCATTGACGAGGTCTCGCCTGTAATTAGGCGTAAAGGTAACGCGACGTGAGCGCGTCACTCCTTTCTTTTCCCTCCGACCAGAACAGGTTTCACTCACTTTGAAAGTCTTTGTTGTTTAATAAATAAAAAGTTGTATTTCTGTTTAAGAAATATGTTTTACAAAAAAACGTTTCCACCTGTTCCTCTATATATAGACAGGTGTGTTTTGTAATACGGGAATAATTGGAACAACTGTTCCCATGTCCTGTTTGAGGTTGAAGCGGGATTTTGGATTTTACGCTTAAAAAAAAAACAAAACACATTTTAAGGCAAAAAAGTACATTATTTTTAACAAGTGTTGGATTTACTCGAACGTTTAATGTACTTTAGATTAAATTATTTGTCTTACACAACCTAATGCGCCAGTTTCTCTGGTTTTAATTTGATGTTTTGCATTCACGCTGACTTCAAAACCAACATTGAGGGTGTTGATGAATGTAACAGAGCATTAAAAAGTATTACAACCATCCTCGTAATGACGACTCAAAATATACCAGAGGACACATTCAACACCACTGTGACAGTGATTATGTCATAAATAAACATTCAACAATACAGTCCACACACACACACACACACACACACACACACACACACACACACACACACACACACACACACACACACACAGCTATTGTTTTGGAGCTAAATTTAAAGTCTTAGAAAGAAATAAGTGGTTATTTTTGCTACTTTGAAATTGTTCATAACCGTTTATCTTTTACTCCACAATAAAGTTTTGACACAAATTGGAAAGTGTGGATCTCATTTCAGCAAATTGCATGTGATACAATCATCCCCGGTTTCCTCCACAGCAGTGATTTAATTTAAAGGCAATTAAGTGAAATTATTTCCCTCTTTAGCTGATGTGCTCACATCAAAATCAGCAGGTGAACCCCCACCACCACCCCCCCCACCCCGCCCCTCCGTGGATGCTGCACGTGCACTCTCCTGCCTCCCCCCTCTCACCTGCAGGATGTCCTGGATCTGGCCGAGCTGCTGCCTCAGCACCTGCTTCTGGTGGAAGCTGAAGGCCGGGTGGTTGGAGGCCATGGTGAAGAGCAGCAGGAACTGCTCCTCGGTCCTGCCGTCGTTCAGCGCCAGGCCGTAGTTATTGATCACCGTGTCGATGTGAGTCAGGGTCCGGTACAGGACCCCCGCCGCCTCCCGGTTGTCCGAGCCGAGCAGGGCGAGGGACACGAGCAGCTTGCTGCGCACCACCTCGTCCGTGATGTTGGTGAGGCCCGACAGGTCGGCGGCGTTGTTGGCTTTGATCTCGGCATCCCGCAGAGAGTGGTAGTCCTTGCGGGCCAAGTCCTCCAGGCACGAGCCGAGGAAGCGCAGCTCGACGGGGACGCAGAGGTCCAGCAGGCCGCACAGGAACTCGGCTCTCTGGGCGGAGGTGAGGGAGGAGAACCAGCGGTACACCCCCTCCCTCTGGACGCAGCTCCGGCTCTCCACCATCCTCACACATCCATCCTCTGCTTCTTCTTGGTTTGTTTGTTTTTTAACTTTTTTTTTTCTTCTTTTGACTGAAAACAACTCCTGCAATCAAAGAGTCAGACTTCCAACACAAAGTCAACTTGGCATCAAAGTGGGTGCGTGAGCGCGCGCGCGCGCAGAGCCAGTTAGTCAACTTCCACTGAAGCTTCACGCGCTCGGAGTTTTTGTGTCCAAACTCACGAGCGAAATGAAAAAGACGCAACAGTCGTTTCCTTTGTTGGCGGAGCGGCGACTCTGCAGCGGACCCGTCCGGACCATAGTCCCACCTAAAGCCTCCTCACATGCAGGCGAGATGGTCCGTGGAACCGGGCAGCCATGAGCCCCTCCAGCCCCCCTCCTCCTCCCCCTCCTCCTCCTCCTCCTCCTCCTCGCCGACTCGTACCGCGCTCCTCCTCACGGCACAGAAACAGTTGTTGGAGAAAAGGCAAAGGGAGGATCAAAACACGCCGCCCCGCTGTCTCGTCCCGCAGAGCACAACGAGCCCTTCCTGAACAGCCCTCTCCTTCGTCCTCATGGTTCCTCCACGAACTCGTACGAGCAGCCAGCACACGCCAACAAAAAACAACACTGTACCGGGGTTAAAGTTCAGAAAACAAAAACTTAAGTGGAGCCCAAATCTTTACTGCCTTGCTGCCACTGGAAATAACATCATTATTTCCGAGACGTTACCTCATCAAAACGCTGATGTGGGGAGAAAAAAACAACAACAACAACTCTGAGCGATGACACCGGAGGGTTTCTTCAGTGTCTTTGAGTTCCTTTCGTGCAAAATACGGCAGCAGCCTTCCTCCAATCTGCCATGAGTCCTCAATCCGAGGAAAAAACAGCTGTGTATAACATTATCCAAACTCTGGCAATAGGACAAACCCACCGTGAGGGATGCTGTGATCTGATTGGCTGCGAGACCTGTCTGTCATCAAGGCCTTCGCTCGCGATTGCTTCAGAGGGATAATCGCCGCCCCTCTTATTCCACATCTTTTTCTCATGCGTTCATACATGTCAACCCAAGTTATTGGGTCTTTAAAGTGCCTCACACACTCGACTAATGCTTTTTACAACTCTCATTATTATGAAAGCTGATATGTTTATTGCAGACGACTACTTGGGAATGATTACTTTACAAATGTTATGGTTTTTCGAGTTTTAAAGGGAACCAAGGCAGATACTGTGTAAGTGGTAAAAAAATAAATAAATAAATAAACTTACAAAATATATCAAATGACAAACTTTACCGGAGTTTTTGGAATATCATGAGTAAGAAAAGTCAGCTGTAAGTACACAGTGATATTAAAAGGGAAATATTGGCCTATAGACATATTTTTTCCCTTTCAGGTGAAAATATGTGGCAATGTACCTTCATCCAGCTGATGCTGCACAAAAGGCTCTACGGGGTAGCATCCATCATCCTACACAATAATTTGTACACAGTTTATAGTTGTACAGGGAATTCACTCTTCTCTTCCTCTTTTTTAGAAAGTGTGATGTTCTGGTTGAGTACCATTAGTCATTGTTTTTTTTTTTCTCCACCATATTTACAGTTTGACACTGGAATATATTTGAAATTCATCTGCTGCAAGTGTAAAAAAAAAAAGGTTTAAATTTGCAAAATTGAAGATTTAAGTCCCATCATGTAGTACTACTTGGTTACCTTAGGGGGCGATAGTGAGTCAGCATCCAGTTTTCGTTCAGCTTGGCGCTCAGAGTTTTGCCAGTTTTGGACCCAGTTTTGCATCAACAGCCAAAAAATAGCAGTTGGTTAGCATTATAACTTTCTCAGGTCAGTTTTTTTTTTTTCGCAAAGCCATGGTAGCAAGAAAACAGCAACAAGAAGAACATCATAAGGAATATTTTTCGTTACGGTTGCACTAATAAATTATTTTTGAATTATCCAAACAAGGCCAATTTAAAGTTGCTGTAGTGATGTGGAGGTCATGTGAAGATGTGGAAACTTGAAGCCTGCATAGTGCAAATCATTGCATTTTATGAAATTATTTTTTTTATTGAGTATTATTCAATAGATACATACGGTACTGTATATACTGTACATTTACAGTATACTTGAAGGAAGTCGCTGTGCTGCTTGTATTTTGTAGTTCATACCTACGTCCAGAAGATGGCGTCAGATATCCGTGTTACAACCTGATGCTGCTGAATGTGATGTTGCGTCCATCAGGACTCCTCACAGATGATACGCACATGCGCAAAAAAAAAAAAAAAGACTTTAAAATGTTGATTAACTTGTAACAACACCAACTGACTCTTGTTTTCCTTCATCTTGCCCTCCTGTGCTATTTTTATCTTTTCTGTTTTCTATCATCATTGGCTCTTCCTCCCCTCCATCCCTCCTTCATCTCTGAGAACACTGGTCTCTGGAGGTAAGCCCCGCCCACGAAGACAGGCCCCGCCCCTGCGCTGACGGAGGAAAATTCAGTTAAGGTTGCCATAGTAACCACACCCCTCCCCTCTCAACTAGGGCCTGTACCACTCCCTCTCTGCATCAGGGATGCTGCAAAAAAAAAAAAGAAACCCGCACACACAAAGTACGAAAACACAACACAGATTGAAAAACAAACCAAAGAAAAAAAAAACACGGGAGCCAAGTCGTTTTTCTTTCAAACACTTTCATTAATTTTCTCCACACAACTGAAAAACAAAACAGAGTAATTCCCAGAAACAGAAAGAAAGAAAGAAAGAAAGAAAGAAAGAAAGAAAGAAAGAAAGAAAGAAAGAAAGAAAGAAAGAAGAGTGAAACTATAGAGAGAGCTTGGCATGCTGTAGCATGCTGCAGACTAACGGGGGAGGGGGGGGGCGCAGGGCACCATCCACCAGGCTGATGGCAAACAGCAGAGCTCCTCCGACCTGAATCTCAGTCTGGGACCCAACATGAAATAAGGAATAAGAAGGGGTGCTGGGGAGGTGGGGGGGAGGGGGGGAAACAAGAAATGAGCCGAGTTTAACTTCCAATCCGCAGTTTAAAAAAAAAAAAAAAATGCTGTCGGACAGAAAAACCAACAGCAAAAAAAAACTCTCTGCCCCCCCCCCCCCACCCCTCCTGCTGCTGCTGCCGCCTCCCTGGAGGTTGTTACCGATGGCAACGGGCACAACCATCCCGCCACCTCTCATCCCCAATCAGGTGGAAAAAAGGTGGAAGGATGCACACACACACACACACACGCGCACACGCACGCACACACACACACACACACACACACACACACACACACACACACACACACACTCGAACGAACACGGACGGCTGGTCGACGGGTCGAACTGCCGTCCGAGCGTCGCGTCGCCACTACGGCCTTTTCATCACCTGACTCTCCGTCGGGGCTTTTAATTGGCCGTCATTTATCCCAGAAAAAAAATCAATAGCAAAAAAACAGGCCGGGCTCCAGACGCTGCCCCTATCAAAACCTAACGTGTGCTTCCGAAGCCTTTTGGTTGTTGTTGTTGTTGTTGTTTACGGGTACATACGCATGCATTGTTGCACTTTTATCAACTTGCGCTGCAAGAAGCGAAGCAGGGTGGGCGACTAGTGTTTTTTGTTGTTGTTGTTGCAGGTTATTAAAAAAAAAAGAGAGAGAAAAAGGATGTTTGACTTTCGGGGTTAAATTTCGAGAGAGGCAGCCGGAGGGCGCCGCCTTAAAAAAAGCCTTCAGCATCCACCAACTCTAGAGGAAGCTCCATCCTCTGACTGGTGTGTGTGTGTGTGTGTGTGTGTGTGTGTGTGTGTGTGTGTGTGTGTGTGTGTGTGTGTGTGTGTGTGTGTGTGTGTGTGTGTGTGTGGAGGTGGATGGAGAGTCAGCCGATGCTAGTCGGATGTCGTCGTGAAATGCTCGCGTAAAGTTCACCAAACAGCGTGAAAAAGGCCACCGAGCTACTCGGAGAGACGCTCGCACGCAAGCCAGCGAGTGACGGACAAAAGCATCGCACACACCGACTGTACACACACAGTATGCAAAAAAAACAAAAACAACTCAACTTTTTTTCCGTCTCCGTCCCAGCGTGAGATAAAAAAAAAAAAAAAAAACAACCCCACCATCGGTTACAACATCCCGGGGGGTGGGTGGGGGGGGGGGGGAGACGGGGGGGCAGGCGGAGGACCCAAAAAAAAGCCAGAGTCTTTTCTTTCTTCTTTTTTTAAGATATATAAAGAGGAGGGGTGGAGGGGTTACAAAATAATAAAGAATATACCCATCAACGTATTGTACATGAGAGAGAAACGAAAAAAAAAAAAAAAAAATGTTAATAAATAAATTAGAAGTTACAAATCTGTTGAAAACTAATGATCTGAAGATGGAAAAAAACAAAAGTCTCGTCTCATCAGTCCCGTCTGCAGCAGCTGCAGCTCTCGTGGTCCGAGGCCGGTTCGGCTCGCTCCGAGCGAACTCTTTACAAAGTTCACTTTGAGGCCAGTTTTTTCCTGGACTGATTATCTCCCTGTAGTCCGGCTACCTGGACGGGTTCGGCCTCCACGTCTCCACACGCTTCTCCTGCTTCCTCCACGACTGCTGAATCCAGCTTTAGCCCCGAATGATTGGCGAAGGAAGCTCTTTTCAATGGGGGGCGGAGAGGGAAGGTTTCCCCGGTCCTCCCTTCGGGCCGGTCCCGGTCCTCTTCGAGAAGGGAGGGAGGGGGTTGGGGTTGGGGTTGGGGGGGGGGGGTAGCTGAGATCGCCGTAATACTCATATGAATGTATAGTTGTTTGTAGCATAGGTAGGCTGACTCTGTTAAAGCAGTGCTGCTGTCTTTAAATAAAAAAGTGGATAAACAAAATAGCCACTCCGATGTTGAGCAGGATCACCATGGCGACCAGGATGGCGCTGTAGGCCTGCGTGGGAGAGAGAGAGAGAGAGAGAGAGAGAGAGAGAGAGAGAGAGAGAGAGAGAGAGAGGAGGGAAAGTGTCAAAAAATGAGGACACACATCACACAAAGTGTCAGTAAACACCACGTGCAGAAAGTTAAAAGATTATACCGCTGGGTTTTTATTTTTTTTTATTCTACGTAAAGGTCAAAGGGTTTTATGTCTTTTTAATTAACGAATGAAAGGATTTTTTTTTTTTTTTTTTAATTTTCTGGTTTTGAAACGGTTTCACACTTTTTACATCACATTCGTTGGATCGGTGCTCGTCATTGCGTAACCGCAGCGCACACATCAATCATCCCGGCTGCCTGTCAGGTGCTTACTGGTGCGAAACTGTCACTCCAGCCGTAGGAGGCTCTTTTTTTTTTTTTTTTTTTTTTTAACCGCTTCAGAAAAATCCTGCGGCTCTGGGAGTTTATAAAGACTTTCTTTACAGATGAACTCAAACACACGGGTGTCAAATTAAATACAACACCGTGACATTTTGAAGATGGAAGGTCTTAACATGACAGCAAAAATACGCTCCTGGAAAAGCTACCGTGGTGCTTTCAAATCTAAACGCTGGCGACATAACGAGAAAAGACACGGTGGTATGTGTTGCAGTGTGTTAAAAGGACAATTAAAAAGGTCCCAGGATTGAGCCTTGAGGAACTCCACAAGTCAGATGGTGGCAAAAACCAAGGAAGCCAGAAATTAAAACAAAGCAGGAAGAAAACCATTCAACAGTGATGCTAGACATCCTAATAACTTTGTTAGAAAATAGTTTTTGACTGTGTTGTGTTAATGAATTCTGGAAATACAGCGAGACAAATGTTTACATAAGAAAATAAACTTCAAGTGTCTGTTTGACTAGAAGCTCTTTGAAAAAAAAAGGCCAAAAACAATGATGACATAAAAATCTGTTAAAAAAAACCTATTTAGCCTGGCTGTATTTAGACTTATTTACCACTTTCAATAAATGTAAAAAGAAATAAACAGTAAACGAAAGGTGCAACTTGCATCGTAATAAATAATCACAGTCCGGCGTTGACCGACGAGGGAAAGACCCGTCGCCTCTGACAGAGCGAGGTCAGAGGTCAGAGCTCGTCTCGCTCGCTGACGACCTCGGAGGTCGCGCCGGGTGAAGGCCGGCGTTTCAACCTGCAACCCGTCCGCTACCGGCGTTCACTTTCCTAACCGCCGCGTGCAGCTTGAAAACTTTCTACCGGTTTCTAACAAGGAGTTTTATTTTTAGGTCTCAATGAAGGATTTACCAAAAAAAAAAAAAAAAAAAAAAAGGAGGAGGAGGACCCCGAAGAAGACCTACCGCCGTTAATTAAAGTCTACCTCTGAAATAATTTGCACAACGGCTGCAGAGGGAGAGAGGAAATGGGACTCTCGCTCGGTTATTAAGCCGCATCGGAGCAACAATTGTTGTAAATGAATCAGTCCGGAGAGGTTTCTGCCGATCGGATTATCACAGATCGGTGTCAGAGATGATTATCGGACCGCAGGTGGCCGAAGCCATCCGACTTCTTCTGCCTCATAACGGTACAAAATGTTGTGCTTTTATTTTTTCACGTATCCGTGACATTAAACTGCTTTCAGAGGTCCTCACACTGGAGTCGTCCCCCCCCCCCCCCTTTTTTTTTTTTCTGAAAGTGGTTTGCTGATTACGGGTTAATTAAATTGATTCGTTACTCTAATTATTTAATTTGCGCTGGAGGATAATTAGTCACAATTAGTGTTTTCAGTTAGTAAATGATCTGAAAAACAGTCGTCTCTTAGTGAAAGATATGCCTCCTGAAAGAGAAAAACTAAAAGTTATTTGCAGACTGAAATATGAAGCTTTCACAGTGATTTGTGTAAATTAAACACACGAAATAGAACGTGTGAATTATTCAGATTAAAGGTGCTGGCTCCGTTTAATTTAGTTTTAAATTTAGCTTTTTGTAACACCAAAATATATTCATATGAAATGGAGCATCACTTAAAAAAAAAGAAAAAGAAAAAGGCCAATTAGTTTGTCTGTAGAGTGTTTTGGTTTTGAAATTGAAAGTATATTGAAAAGTTTAAAAAGTTCATAACAGCCTAGTTTTGGAGAAATAAAGCACAAATAGGGAACGCAGTTTATATCTTTAAGAAATTTGTTATAATTTACGCTTTCTTTATCCAGTAGTGTTTTTTATATATATATTAATCTATTGTAATCTTTAGCGTCTGGTCCACTGCTCAGAAATCTGTATTTTCAGTCGTCACCAAGCTGCTGATCTCACAACTATTTACTAACTACTATTCACTATTCGAAACGCATCCGCAGTCGTTTTAATTTCTTTAATCCTCCCGGAGAGAAACTCGGAGGCTGCAGAGGGCGCCGAGCCCCTCGGAGATAACAAAGATCGGGTTAATCACGAAAACAAAGAGCGACAAGACCTCCGTTTGGCTTCTTCCTTCTTCCACCACGCTGCAGTTATTAATACTGTAGAGAAATGTAGCTTAATCTCTCCGCCAGCTGACTTCAACCGCACCGAACACCATTTAAAATCTCCTGATGATTAAACTGAGGAGCCGGCGAAGAAGAAAAAGAAGAAGAAGAAGAGGAGGAGGAAGAAGAAGAAGAAGAAGAAGAAGAAGAAGAAGAAGAAGAAGAAGAAGAAGAAGAAGAAGAAGAAGAAGAAGAAGAAGAAGAACAAGAGGAGGGAGAAGAAGAGGAAGAAGAAGAAGAAGAGAAGGAAGAGGAGGAGGAGGAAGAAGAAGAAGAAGTCCTGCTCACAAAAAATGAGACAAAAAAAACGATTCAAGAAAAACATCGTCACCTTCTGGATTCGAACCGCGTCGTCCCGCGTGGCAGTCCACTACCTCCAACCCCAAAAACATCCTTCATACTCAGTTTCAAACCTTCTGTTGCGGGACGTCAGTCACGTGACATTCTACGCGCGTGCACGTTTCACGTTTTCAAAACGTGTAACTTTCACGTTTTGCTGCCGCGGACCAGCGTGTCTATTTCACGCTTTGCCGTGACACCGGGTTGAGACAACTGTTTCCTTCAGACTTCAGAAAAAATATCAACAGAAAACACAGAATTGGTTTTCATCGCCGTGCAAAAAAAAACACAACAACAACAAAAAAAAGTCGTCCTAGTGGACTCGATAACTCGTCGAGCCGCCGGAGCTTTTCATGCCACAAACTTTCCGCCACTGGATCAAAGACAGAAGTTCTAATAATTAGAGCACCGACTCGGGGACAGAAGCTGTGCAGTGACTTCAAAATCCTTGACACAAAACGCAAAACCACCGCCGGGCGAGTAACCTTGGCGTGCTTTTTTGGATCCTCATCGGAGTTTCATAACAAAATATCACCTTTTTTTTATATATATCTATATATATGTATATATATTTATATCATCTTAAGAAATACTGCAAAAGTGGAGCCACATCTCCCACGCAGACGCCGACAGACCTGCAGCTGCTTTCAGGCTTCGACAAACGGGGCGGCGACGCTTTTTCTTTTTTCTCTGCGGCCTAAACCGCCGAAAGAAAAGAGAGGTCCGGAGGAGAGGACGGATCGCGTCCACAAAAACGCCTGCTCGTCTTTTTAAGTTACGTGTAAGTGACTCGTGCGTTAAAGACGTTTCCTGATGAATCGCTTCCATCGTCTGTCGGTTGTTGTTGTTGTTTTTTTCTCCGCTAAAGAAGTGGGTTGTTTTTTTTAATCGTCTTTTGGGAGATCATCTTGAAAAAAATAAAAGAATTCATTTTTATTTCTTTTACTTTTCATGAAACATTTTCCTGTAATTACCGAGGTTCCTTTTCTGCGTTCCACGATGACGGGTCGACGTCTCCGAGTGGACGTCTCCGAGTGGACGTCGTGGAAACAAAGACGAGCGTGCGTCTTCCTTTTTCATTTTTTCGACGTCTCTATTTAATCTACTTTTCTGCTGCAAAAAGCACCGACGGGGAGATAAAGTTTAATTGATTAATTGATTGACGACCTGTGTGTGTGTGTGTGTGTCGGTGCCCCCCCCTCTCTCCCGTGTTTCGTTCCCATGGCGCTCCCTTCTGTGTGTGTGTGTGTGTGTGTGTGTGTGTGTGTGTGTGTGTGTGTGTGTGTGTGTGTGTGTGTGTGTGTGTGTGTGTGTATTTATCCGAGTGTGATAGTATCTGTGTGTGCTGTGAACCTGTTTTACACAAATCTCACTTGCTTCTCTGCGGCTGCAGACACACACACACACACACACACACACACACACACACACACACACACACACACACACACACACACACACACACACACACACACACACACACACACACCCCCCCCCTCCCCACCCCTTGTCACACGCCCACCGATTGGCCGCCGATGAAGCAAGGCATACGCTGTTCCCTAGCAACAGAGCGCCGGCTAACCAATAGGGGGCTTTCAGTGAGGAAGGGGCTAGTTTGCCAATCTGCTGTTACTAAGGTGCAGGAGAGGACCGCTGGGGTACTCTCTCCGCCTGTATATCTATCTATCTGTGTGTGTGTGTGTGTGTGTGTGTGTGTGTGTGTGTGTGTGTGTGTGTGTGTGTGTGTGTGTGTGTGTGTGTGTGTGTGTGTGTGTGTGTGTGTGTGTGTGTTTCCTTGTTGCAGGTAGCAGCAGCTACTGAACTCTCGCTGAGCTCTCCGGAGCCGTCACACGGCTCGCAGACCAATTCACACCGAAGTGAACAAGTTGTGTGAGGACCTTTATACACAAAGCCAAAGTGTGTGTGTGTGTGTGTGTGTGTGTGTGTGTGTGTGTGTGTGTGTGTGTGTGTGTGTGTGTGTGTGTGTGTGTGTGTGTGTGTGTGTGTGTGTGTGTGTGTGCAGCCGTACGACGTGCGGTTTTCACTTTTTCCCTGTTTGCGTTCATTAGCTAATGCCGCGGCCGTATTATCGCCCTGGATCAGCGTCCACCGGCAAATCGAGACGTAGCCGGAAAAAAAAAAAAAAAAAGAAATACAAATTATATAACAAAGGCGTAATCCCTCCTCCCCGCTCATGGTACACCAAAAAAAAAAAATTGATAATAAATAAATAAATATATCGTTCTTTATTTCACAAGGTTAAACCTCGTGCCCCCCCCACCCCTCTCAAGCCCCCCTCTCCCCTCCAACCGGGATTATCTTAATATGCGGGATAACATTGCGTTATGTCACCGGGGATGGGATGTATCCTCATGACAGTGGGGCAACAAATCCTTTTAGTCGAATCGATGTGTGGCGGCGACATGAAAGATCTGATAAATGCAGCGAGCAGCTGTCGTCCGCTCGGATGTTTTCGGGCAAAGAGCTTGAAAACGGCTGAAATTTAAAGCTGCTGTACGCAAAAAAACAACAACAACAAAAAAAATGTGTTAAATCAGCTGGTCCAGTAAAGTACATTTTTTTGCTGGTTGTTTTGAGGCCTGCGGCTTTAATGTTTCGCTTTGTGCTCGAAGTTTATCTGAGTTTTTAAACGCCCCCAAAAAAAGACATTTCTCACATTTCTTGCTTTTATTTTGACATTTTATAGATTTCTTTTGTTGTTGTTTACTTCCTTAACGCAGCACTATTATTTCTGTACGTACAGCGTTTGTGTTTCCTATAAACTGTGAACTTTGAACATTATTCGAGATGGTTTTTCAAAATCAAATCGAATCTAATCAGAGGTCACAGGTGGCTGAATAAAACCAGCTGCTTGGAGATGTTTTCAAAACCAGGAAGTCTGAGCTATCGTGTCGTCGTCGGACTTTTAGTTTGACGGCACGTTTGGTTTATTTTACTGCTGCGAATGAAGAGTTTCTAAAACCTGTCGCGTTAAGAGATTAAAATCTGCAAAAGATACAAAATAATTGGGGACGTTTGAAGGATCGGAAATGTGACGTCGAAGCCGTCGGTCGGTTTTGTTATTTGTCGGGTGACGACGTGGAACTTTTGTGAACCGTAGATCATCTTTGCTTTAATCTGGTTCTGGGTCGAGTCTTACCGAGCCGCCTTTGCTCTGCGTGAGGCTGCGGTCCTGCTGCTCCGGGGCGATGGGGGAGGACTTGAGGGGGGCGGAGAGGGTGAGGTCCCGGCGTAGCGGCCGCGAGTCCATCTTCTCCCCCGGTCGGTCCGGCTTGTGCCCCGCCTCCTTGCCCCCCTCCCTCCCCTCCCTCCCGTCCCGGTTCTTGTGCCGCTGCCGCGGCGGGGCGGCGTGCGAGCGCCCCTCCCCGTGCCCGGGCCGCTCCTCCCCGTGCCCATGGGGCTTGTGGGTAGCGGAGTCTCTGGGCTGCAAAGGCTTCATCTCCATCTCGTAGTTGCTGATTTTCTCCTCGTCCTGCTCCAGCAGCCGGCCGCCGCCCCCCCGGCCGTGCACGCCCCGGTGCCCGGACGTCCAGGAGGCGGACGAGGACGACTCAGTCCACCTGTCCCCTCTGGCCTGTCTGTGATTGGACGAGCCGTGCTCCCGCGACTTGTGATTGGAGGAGCTGTGTTTGTGTCCGTTGATCCGGCTCGCTCCTCGTCCGCCTCCTGCTCCTCCTGCTCCTCCGCCCTTCGACAGCAGTCCCCTCCTCTTGTCCTCACTCCAGCTGTTGGCCCGCGCGTACTCCCCCTTCCCTCCTCCTCCGACACCCTCCCCTCCGCCGCTGCCTCCCTCCATCAACACCTGGATCTCCGTCTGCCCTCCTCCTCCTCCTCCCCCGCCTTTCTCTCCTCCCTCCTTCCCCCTGTCCCCGTGGTCCACGGCGCTCTGCCGGTGGAAGCGGGCGCTCTTGGTGCGCTGGGACGGGCGGGCGGGGGGCGGCGGGGTGTGGGGCGGCGAGGAAGACGGCGGGCTGAGGTCCGGGGTGGCGGCGTCGTTCGAGGGGTCGTCGGAGCCGGCGCTCTTCACGTAGTGGTCCGGGCTGTCGGCGGTACCGGCGCTGCTCGACAGGCCCTCGCCCTCCACTTCGCTGGACACCTGCCGCTTGGGGCGCTGCACCTCCATACCTGCAGGGGGCGACATTTCATTTAGACATTTTAGGGAGGAGGAGAAGCTGTTTTCAAGCTCGTTGGTGTCATGTGATCACAACAGGTTGGTGTTTTTGTAAAAGCACTGAAGGTACAAAAGTTTTCATATAATCTACGGTCCGTCCGAAACTTATTACGATGCGGAAATCGCACGTTTTATAATAATAATTAAAAAAAACAAGACTTCGCAAAATGATCAATAATCTCATTGGACTTTATCATTGATGTAGAAAAAGAAAATGCAGAACCTACAACCACAATAATTCTTGGTGACAGAAGCTGTAAATCTGTACGCAAATTTGTTTATTTTTATTTATTATTAATTTCTTGGTTGCGTCCACTCACAAATATTATGATGCAAACAGGCTAAACAGACTTTCATGAATTTGTTGTGTCGCTAATTTTTGCACTAACACATGAGTGAATCTCTTTTTTTCCCGGACTCCTCCCCTCACATTTCCCAGCATGCCCTATTTTTTTTTTTTTTTATAAAAAGGAATTGTAAATGGTAAAAAAAAAAAAAATTGTTGTTGTTTTAAAAAGCTGCTTATTAAATATTAAAACACAGTTGGAGGTTTTGTGTCTGATGATGGACTTAAGCTCTTAATGGAATTTTTTTTAAGCCTTTAAAAAAAAGAAAGTTTTACAATGTGATTTTATTTTGTCTTTGTTTTATTTGTTTGTTGTTGTTTTTGACCTCAGGAAGAATAACTTCTCCGACCACCTTTTTTCCCCAAATAATTATTCACACAATCTTTTATTTGTCACCTGTGAGCAAAAACTATGAAAACAGTCTGGTACATGATGATGATGATGATGATGATGATGATGATGATGAGATCAAAACAAACATGCTGCAAAATGTCAGCGCTGATGCTTGTTTACATCGATCATCTCAAAATAACATGCCAGAGTGTTTTTGTTGTTGTTGTTGTTGTTGTTGTTTTTTCAGCTGTGCGAGGAGACAGACGGCCGCTGTGAGCCGAGGAGACGGCAAAAGGACAATCACTGTCATCTCAGGTACGTACGTGTGTGTGTGTGTGTGTGTGTGTGTGTGTGTGTGTGTGTGTGTGTGTGTGTGTGTGTGTGTGTGTGTGTGTGTGTGTGTGTGTGTGTGTGTGTGTGTGTGTGTGTGTGTGTGTGTGTCACGCTGCATGTCCCTGTGTGCCGGCTACCTGCGGTGCTCTACAGGTGTGAGTGACAGAGGCAGAACCGCAAAGCTGGAGGGTGGCCGACACTGACCTTTATCAGCAACCCACACACACACACACACACGCACATACATACACACGCACGCATACGTATACATACGTGTTTTTGTTTGTTCACGCATGTGTACGCTCACGTGTTATGTATAAGCCTGCTCGGATACTTACACACACGGATATGGACATGTGCTGCATTTGAATGCGTGTTGTGATTTTGTGATTTTGCGAGTGTGTGTGTGTGTGTGTGTGTGTGTGTGTGTGTGTGTGTGTGTGTGTGTGTGTGTGTGTGTGTGTGTGTGTGTGTGTGTGTGTGTGTGCGGGCCCACCGTTTCCCGGGTGCTGAAAGGACGGGGAGAACTGCTTGGCGGTGACCCTGGCCATGCGACTCTCGTCCTGGGCTTTCTGAGCCGCCCCCACCGCCGCCTCCGCTTTCCCCTGTGCGTGAGCCGTCCTGGAAAACACAGTAAAAATAAAAAGACGTAAAAAGAAGTTAACTTTAAACTCTGACAACAACAACAACAACAACAACAAAAAGTAGAAAAGACTAGAAACGGAAAACCCCCTGGTTTCTGTTTCCCCCACAAAAAAATCAAGTTACTCCTTTGAGAATAAAGTGGAGAGCCGGAGACAGAGAATAGAAAATCTTTGTCCGAAAACACTGTAGTCAGAAAAATAAAAAAAAACCCACAGAAAGTGACCTTTGGAGAAATAAAAAGTGCCGACGATGCAACACTGTACTTCAGTTTTTCACTGATACGGGAGTATTTGTGGTTTTTATAAACACAGCAACTTCTACACTTTCTTTGTGTTGTATTTTCTTTGTTGCCCCCGAAGGCGTGACGATGATCCAAAAACATCCAGTGCCGAACTTTTATCTCCTTTTTTTTTTTCTGACACCGAGAATATTTACGAAACCACCGTTGACGTGTTCTTACGTCGACCGCGTCACGGTGAGTCCCAAAACTTTTAATTCAATTCGATTCAGTTTCATTGACAGCGTTATTTTAGGGGCACTTAACGTAGTAAAAGTCTTTATGACTGAACTTCACAACATTACAAACCATCAGTTCACACACGAGCAAAGAGTGGCAGGAAAGAAAAACAACAACTCCATTTTAACAGGAAGAAACCTCCAAAAGTTGAAAGGAAAAACTTCGTCAGACAGAAGCAGGGTCGGAGTCGGACGGGAAAAGGAGAGCAGAGAGAGAAAAGAGCAGCATGGAAAGTCCAAAAGACAACAGACTGTTAGTACTGTTATCCTTTGGTTCGGATAAAAACTTTTGGGAGGTCTAGAAAAGCAGCAGGATTTAATTATTTAATTCATTTACATGCCGCTTTAACTTTAATAGCCGTAAGTTTGGAGTTTGTTACGTTTTTCTTGGTGATTCCAAAGAGCCCTTCAGAAAACAAGATTTACACGATTTATATTTATAAAGTTGCTTGTTTATGAAGCACAAACCCCAAAAAAACACAATCAACTTGACAGGAAGTTAAGTTGTGATTCAGTTTCAATCTATATCCACAGAACTTAATTCGTTTTATCGACCGGCTCCACTTTTTCAAAATTTTAGATCTGAAACAAAATCCAGTAAAAAAAAAAAAAAAAAGAAATCGAGATTCACGCAGCTTTTACTTCCACCTAAATCAAACTTTATTAATCCCACAGCGGAGGAAATGTAGTCGTCACGGCCTTTAGTTGAACCTGTTGCAAAAATTCTCAACTCTGCAAATTTGACGGCACCAGAAATGAAGCCCGACAAAATCCACGTCCAATTTAGTCGTCGTAGAAACGGGCGGCTTCTTCGCTCAACGCTCCGCCAACCTTTCGAAGCAGTTTGCGCTTTAATGAGCAGATAAAAACAGCTCTGGACCTCCGTACAGTTAACGGTTACAGGAATTATTTCGTTTTCTTAAACTGATCAAATCTGTTTTGTTATGTTTTGCCTCAAATTGTCTCAGCCCCTAAAAAATAAAATAATATGTCTGCATAATGATATAATAGATAATAGTGACTTTCTTTCAGTGTAACACACTCTGAATGAAAGCTCGCTCTGCTGTTAATCACACTCGGAGACATTCATAATAAAAAAATAGAAAAAAAAAAAAACCTGGTGAGCTCGTCTCCGTCAGTCACATCTCCTTTATTCTTTATTCTCAGGTTCTCTTATCAGAACATTCGCATCGTTCATTGTCTCGGCTATCTCTCCTATTGTGTTGTCACGGCTGACGAATCTCATTACGAAAGACACCTGAGCCGGAGGGTGAAAGAAACACACACACACACACACACACACACACACACACACACACACACACACACACACACACACACACACACACACACACACACACACACACACACACACACACACACACACACACACACACACACACACACACACACACACACACACACACACACACACACACACACACACACACACACACACACACACACACACACACACACACACACACACACACACACACACACACACACACACACACACACACACACACACACACACACACACACACACACACACACACACACACACACACACACACACACACACTCACACACACTCACAGCAGCAGCATCAACATGTTACATGATACCTCACAGGAGGACAATCACAGCTGAGGTTTTACAGTTCGACGATGTTGTTCGTGTTTGTAATCTTTGAGCTCAGAAAAACAGGTTTACTATCAGAAAAATAATGACTGTCGCCGTGGCACCGGCTTCGTCTCAGCTCCTCCGCAGCCTTTTTCACTCATTCTTTATTTATTTCCTTTTCCATTTATTTATTTTTTTATTTTTTTGCTTTCCTAATTGTCCCTTCCTTCTTCCTAACGACCGCCCGTCTTTTTCATCTTTTCCACCGTCTCCATTGATCAAAAAAAGATGTTTCCTCTCAATTACGACCATCTCTGTTTCCATTTGGTACAATTTCGCCTCTCCATTGCCCCCCCCCCCCTCCCCTTCTCCCCATCCTCCACCCTCCTCCACCCCTCCTCCACCTCTCTGTCTCTCTGGCGAGTAACAGTCTTGATGCAGCGCTGCATGTCGATGGCTATTGATTTTGTTATCCTCTCTGTTTCTCTTTGCACCCCCCCTCCCACCCCCTCCCCCTCCCCCTCCCCCACCACCACCACCACCACCACCACCAGCACCACCAGGTCCACAGTATACTCGACACCAGCCGTGTGTGTGTGAGTCCATTTTTTAAATGGCATAAATATATTTTTGTAAACAGAAATCTCGGGTCATTTAAACTCTCCCTCCTCCTTCCATCCCTTTTTTTACTCCTCCGCAACTTCCTGTCCTCCCTCCCGTCTTTACCGGAGAGAAACAATCTGTTTCTGCCTGGAGAGAGAGCAAAAAAAACAAAAAGAAAAAACAAAAGGAGCTGCCCGTTCAAAGAGGGCTTGATTATACAACACAGCTTCCTGTCCAAGAAGAAGAAAAACACACAACAACAACAACAACAACAACAACACAGAGCTGCAGATGGAGGAGAGACGGAGGAAGGAGAGATGGAGGGAGGTGATGAGGAAGGAAGGAGGTGAGAACGGAGAGGACTGAGAGTTAAGAGGTGTTCGACATCAATGAATCACCGCCGGGCAGCCGTGGAGGACGAGTCAGATCTTCGACTTCAGTAAAAGTAACAAATACATCGCTGTGAAAATACTTCATAACCAAGTTTCCGGACTCGTTGTCTAATCTTTGATTTTTTTTTCCCGGAGAAATTGGATTATTTGAACATTTATTCAAATGAAACCATGTGAGAAGTTAAGAGGGGAGAAAAAAACAATAATCTGTGTTTGTTGGAGCTGTTAACGACTCATCTGACGTCACCTCGACTACACGGCTGTTCGCAAGAAGGTCAAATGTTGAATTTTATAAGATTTTTTAAAAAAATTTTTTTTTTTTAAATCTGTTGTGTTAAATCTTCATACGAAAAGTCTGATAAATGTAGTGGAGTAAAAACGACAATAATGACATTAAAGCATCACTCTCTCCTGTAATATTGCGACTACACAACAAATTACCAACTAAATAAAACATGTAATATAAATGTGAATCATATTGTGGCGCCATTCGGTAACGTTTTGTTGGCGTGAACTCCGTTTCCATGGCAACACATGGGGTTATGACCGACAACTGGAAAACAGTCGGTTCGCGTCAGCAGAAGCGACTGTAACGTATGCGATGTTTACCACTCCGGGAAGTAGGCCCGCCCCTTAGCAACGACCCCTAGCAACAGAGAGGAGATGTAGTTTGTTTTGTTGCTTTCTGGAGCTCGTTTCTCCAACTGAATAAGTACAGTTGAATGGGAGTTTATGGAAACTTTTTGGAAGCCGACCTCTGGTGGCGCTCGGTGGTATTGCAGCTTGAAGCGTCGGCCTCATTGTTCAGAGCCGGAAGCTACAAACACTTTTACGTCGTCTACGATTGGACAGTCACTGTACGGGGGGAGGGATGGATCTCTTCCTCTTCCTGTACGTTTTTCAGATTTTTAAATCCACTAGAAGAGCTCCAAATCAAAAGGGCTACTTAATATTGTTCCTCTTAAGGATAATTAATTTCAAGGAAATGTCCCCGAGCTTACAATGAGACACAATGATAATCAACAAACAGGGAACACTCCCACACTTTCCATAAAATCTGATTACTCCAAACTCTCAATAAAATAAAATAATTTGTTTTCTTAAATTATACATCATTTTCTGCGAGTTAGAAACGACTCATTAAGCTCATTTTTTTTAAAATAAACTCCTTTATCATCGCTGTCATCGCTCCGAAACCAGCTGATGATGATGATTCATATTGCACAGAGCTTTCCAGTTTGCAGCACGCCTGACAATGTGTGTGTGTGTGTGTGTGTGTGTGTGTGTGTGTGTGTGTGTGTGTGTGTGTGTGTGTGTGTGTGTGTGTGTGTGTGTGTGTGTGTGTGTGTGTGTGTGTGTGCGCGCGTGTATGACTGTGTGTTGGGCTTCGGGCTCGCTGATGAAACGAGGTCACTGGATTGCAGTGAATGACTCCGTCCACAAAGCGCAGTGAGTCACTGGTGCATTTATCTGGTACCAACTAATCACAGGTAGCCTGATGACACATCAGCACATGGGACAACAGTAATCAGCCCCGTGGTATCACACACACACACACACACACACACACACACACACACACACACACACACACACACACACACACACACACACACACACACACATAAACAAATCCCAGGTTTACTCTAACATCAGTCACGTGGGCGGCTGACGTTAAATGGCCTGACCTTTGACCTCTCCGTTTGCTGACATGTCCTTAAGTAAGTTGGATTCAAACACACATCTATGAACAATTTTAGAAACACACACACACACACACACACACACACACACACACACACACACACACACACACACACACACACACACACACACACACACACACACACACACACACACACACACACACTCCAGGAAGTCAGAGAGAAAGAGTCGCATCATCCTTGAACCATTTTTCCGTCGTGCTTTCCAAAGAAAGAAAGAGAAGCTGCCGCAATTATCCCGTGACTGTTTCACCTCTCCGGGTTTCTCCTGGTGTTCCACAAGGAAATACCCTGGTGTGCAGTTCTGGGACACACACACACACACACACACACACACACACACACACACACACACACACACACACACACACACACACACACACACACACACACACACACACAGAGAGGCTGTCCTGTGCTGCTGTCTGAATCTGGGTTAGACTTTTCTTGGGAACTTTATACGGCTTCTGTTTCAAAGACGGCTGAAAAAAACCCAACAATAAAAAACAAACAAAACAAGCTGTGGTTTTTAAAATCGAGCGTAAATTTAAGAGTTTGACTGTTTGCGTTTCCACGGAGACGACATCAACATCTGGATATATATCATCTACTGGCGTTTTAAGAAAACAAACCAAGCGGTGAAGCGCCGTCGTCAGTTTAATTAAACCGAAGATCAGAGACGTTTAATCGCATTCGTTCTCATATTATTTCGAGGTTGTAGCATTTTTTTGTTTGTGAAATCTGGGTTCATCTGCATCAAGCGTGCACAAAGTGGCACCCTACTTAAAACAAGGACACTCCGTCCCTCCCCAAAAATAATACACCCCCCTCCCCTCCCGCCCGCTGCCCTCCAAAACATCCACAGCGCATCAAGCTTGAAGTTTAACACATACCAGAGTATGAAGTTTATAAAAAAGGACATTTTGGGTCGGGGGGGGGAAACTGCTGACCAAAGGGTTTGTTCAAATGTAAATAAACAAAAAAAAACATCTGGTACATTTTTAAAAGGCCAACTCGTGTTTTTTTTTTATTTATTTTTTTAAAAGACAGCTTACATGTAAACTTTTGACATCTGGATCAGAACGGACGTCCACATGGACGATCCGTCCACGTGGACGATCCGCCAAGCAAAAGTGCTGACCGGGCATTTGCTTGATAAGTAAAACAGGATGTGCAGCATGTTGTTTTCATTATATGTTTGTACTGTATTCCCAATTTTTTTTGTCATTTTCACACACTTTTCTTTTTTTTTTTTTTTTAATGATGTCCAGCCCAAAAATAAATAAACAAAATGTTATTGTCAGGATGTCGAGTTTTCTCGTGCACACGCGTAGAACACGTCTAACGTACCGACAATTTATGCATAGAAACACGCACAAGTTCGCCGTTTCTCAAACAACATGTAATCTGTACAAAAAATAAAAGACGATGACATGATCATCAACTTACAGGATCCAGCGCCAAAAAAAAAAAAGGTTCGCAAAACCCTCCGTAAAAACGCTGCTTAACATTTTTGTGTTTTTTGTACAAAATGAAACAAAGAGGATAAAGTGTTGAGGAAAAAATAAATGAATCCTTTTATTCATTATCTTCATTTTTAAAATATCATAAAATGCAGTCATTTCTTTATCAAAGTTACAAACAAAAACAAACCGTCTTTTTTTTGTTGTTGTTTTTTTTTTTTTAGCTCCGAACACAGAAAAATCATTACGTCACTCAAACTAGAGTTGTTTTGGAAAAAGTTGGAGAACTTAATTGAATTAACTTAATTTAACTGAATGACATCAACCAAATCGAATTGGGAGTCGGGATTTAGCAAACCTAGAGTCCAATCAATGAAACGAGATTAGACGAGTGGATTAGAGCGATTTACTAAATTAAAATAATTACTTAAATTTACTTAGAATATTTTGTTATTCACAGGAAGTACGCTGAGATCAGACACCTTCTTGTTTTTTTTGCCGGTTTGTTGTGACGATGATGATGTTGAAGAGTCTTTCGGACCGTAAATGCAGAACTATTTTTGCAGATGAAGCAGGTTTTATTTTATATTTCAACTCTATTTGTGTTCAATTTTGTGCATTTTATCTGTTTCTTATGCATCTCATTTCTTTTCTATATTTTTTAATGTTCCTTTATATCTGTTTTTGTGAAACACTGCATGTAGTTCTTCTGCTGTGAAGCACTTTAAGCTGCATTTCTTCGTATGGAAGGTGCGTTACGAATAAAGTTTATTGTTGTTATTGTTATTATTAAGTTTTATTTTGAAAGGGCCTGCTACGTGCCTTCAGCAGAACTTCTACTGAGAACTTCCACTGTTGAGAAATCGTTTGTAAAACAGAAAACTCAAATATTGAAAGTAAAGATTTTCTTGGAGTGAAACTGAGTGACTGACGCCTGCCTCACTTTTTAATCCGTTTTGCGTCTCTGGTACGTGACTTCTCCGCGGAGGTGAACCAGGTGAGCCGGGTGAGCGGCCGCCGGCCCGCTGAGGAACAGGATGACATGTCATCGGCGCTAATGGGATCGGACCTTTACTTATACGTGCGCACTCCACAAACTCGAGCAGCTGCATTCACATACTACACGCAAAGTAAGCTCATAAGCACATAATCAAGACGACCGACTCCGGCTGAGCTCCTCTCCGGCCGCCCGCCAGCCTAATACGGAAATTTATCTCTTTCGGTCTCTGTTTTTTTACTTTACCTCTTTTCCTTTTTTTTAAATCGTCTCTTTCATACTGACGAATCAACGTCGCGAAAATTTCAAAATACCGGCGAATATTTTACATTAAAAGCTACGATGCGAATTTGCGGCAATTTTTCCAGGAAAACTTCAAATTCACTCGTTCTTCAGCAAAAAAAATCTGATGGATTCAAAATGGCAAAAATATATATCTTTTAAAAGAATCGGCACAGCTGATATTAAAGTATTACGATTTTCCACTTGTAGGAGGAAAGCATCGATATCTTTGTAAACCAAGCACTCATTTAATTCTTTTAAACTGACACGGAGATCCTTTAAAACGCATCGCGGTTCACGTCAGTCGGGTTAAAGGTTACAACACCCGCAGTGCACGATGTGATTGGTCGATGCGTTAATTAGCGGCGTAAAAAAAAAAAGCACCAAGAAAATGGACCTCTTTCCAAAATGAATGTTTTTCTGTTACGATCAGGAACGGTTTGGCTTCGCTCTCGCCGTGAACTCCTTAACCCTCATTTCACCTTAACCTTAATCCTGTCCTTAATCTGTCATTGATCTCCATTATAACGATGAACGGAGCCATTCAAGAGTGTTCGCAGGCGGAGCGCACTTCCTGTACAGATATAAAACAAACAAAAAAGAGTTTGAAATGCTTTTTAAAATCGTATTAAATGAACACGTAGGCCTGCAGTTCCACAAAAAAGTGAAATCTCTTACAACTGGAAGTGTGAATGAAACTAAAACAATACTTTTCTCATTCCCGCGATAAGACCACATTTCCCACAAACCCCGTCACCTACGGTTTTTCCGTAACTCTTCCGATTATTTAGCAGCAGTTATTTTTTGTTTTGTTTTTATGAAGCGAGTTTTGTTTGGAAAAAGCTACTTTATGCTGTAAAACTTTCAGCAGAGCTCCTGTTGTCCATTTGTGGAAAAGACCGGGTGATTTTGCAAAATTCGAAACTCCCGCCAACATTGTGGAGATTGCTTGAATTTGCGTTATTATTGCCATTGGAGGACAGAAAACACACACACACACACACACACACACACACACACACACACACACACACACACACACACACACACACACACACACACACACACACATTGTACATAACCCAAAGGAACGGGGAGAAAACACGATCTCTTGAGTTCCTACCTGGACAGCGCGATCTCCGCCTTCTGCCTGGAGATGTCCGCCGCCTTCTGCGCTCCCTCCACGGCCCGGTCCACCTTCTCCCGGATCTTGCTGGCCCGGAGGGGGATCAGGTTCTTCCTCTTGCCGCTCACCAGGACGTTCTGCTTGTACTTCCCTTCCTCTTTCGTGCCGTCGGGGAAGGCGGTGCAGCCGTAGCCGTGCCGCTTGTTGCTGAGCCACTCCCCCTCGTACTGCAGCCCGTCGGACCGCCGGCTCACGCCGTACCCGGTCCTCTTGTCGTTCTTCCACTCGCCGCAGTAGGTCTCCGTCGCCGTGGCGTCCACGTCGTCGTCGGCGACGGCCAACTCCGCGTCCGCATCCCCGAGGCTGGAAAAGGTGAAAGGTTAAAAAGTAAAACGAGCGTCGGTAAGTCTCAACAATAATCTTAGTTTGAGAAAAAAACAAACAAGGTCAAGTTTAAAAGTGTCCAGAACAAACTAAAATGTTTTTGTTCAACTGTAAACAAGTTTTGGTTTCACATTGCATTAAAAAACTACTTACGTATGATTCATGTCTGTGATATGTTCATAACTTGCACCGTCCGGTGAAAAAGAAAACTCGCGCGTAAGAAAATGAGCGATTAATAGTCGTACATCTGATATATACGAGTTATAAATGTTGTATTTCATTTTACGGTTTGTTTTTCTGTGCAGTCGAATGGAAAAAAAACAAAAACAAACTAGAAGTTTCGCTCATTAGCGTCTTTGCCAATAATTAATCAGACCAGATAAGCTTGCTGTCAGACAATTTGCCAACAAGCGGGTTAAGAGCTGCTGACTCTTGCCATCTTGTAATTAGAGCCTTTAAAAATAAACACCTCAATCCAGCGTACTCGGAATTTGATGTCAAGTGTTTTTTTTTTCCGAAGGCACGCGATGGATTCGTCGAAGATCCCGATGCTCTCGATTAAACGGGGCGGGTACTTTTTTAACAGGAACCGGGCCGGCTGAGCTCCGGGCCCTCGACCTCGAGGCCACTTTAGACTGCACGTCAATCCATTTCAAAGACACTTAAATAGGTCGGAGGCTTGTTGTTGTCGTGAATCTCTGTCCTCCAGATGAAGGACAGTCGTCTCTCGCTCACTATATGCTCACGAGGCTCCCGAACACGTCTCAAAGTCATTACTGACAAGACTTTTAAAAGAAGAAGAAACCACGATCTTGTAATAAACTCTAATTAAAAACTAATAAAACACACCGGATCTGAAAAATGAGGGCGTTGCGGAAGTGCCTCAAGTTGCAATACCACCGAGTGCCACTAGCGGTCGGCTCCTTCTTACAGTCCATCTGAAAATAATCCCGTCGTTAATTAGAAAATAAGCTTCAAAATTTTGGGGGGGGCGTGTCCGTTTGATTGAGAGGTCTGTGGTGCGGTCAGGTGTCCGATTTGGGTGGGCGGGGCATAGTGTCCTCTGGTTTCCAATCAGATAAAGTCAGTCAGATCCACTACTTGCTCCGCCCCCACCCCAGCTCGTCCAAATATGGTCACTTCTGGCTTCAAACTGGCAAACACCGAACTCGAGGCTTCATAAACGGCCGTTCACAAACCAACGGGTGACGTCGCTAATGGTTACCGCTTGGTTCCAACTAGTAAAAAGGTGAGCGTTGATTGCAGCCAAGTGGCCGTCAACTTGGTGTCCCCCCTGTTGGGTGTTTTGAAGCCTCCAGTCTGTCATTTCAGCTGTCGCCATCTTGTTTTTTTTTTTCAAAAAAGATGTGACCATATTCGGACGAGGACACTATGCCCCGCCCACCAATACCAAGAAACCTGCCCACACCCCAGGCATGTCAATGAAAACAGAAACGCCCCCCAAACATAGTGGCCCTCAGTGGTATTGCACTTTAAGGCACTTCTGCATTGACTTGACTTTGCAGAGGTTGCGGAGACTACGTCCATTTTTTATCTCCAATCTGTGCCGGGAGCAGAGCCCCCAACCCCCCACCCCCACCACCACCACCACCCATCTACTGCCTTCATTACCTGATGGTGGAGTTGATATCAGACGCAGCAGAGGACACGGTGCTCATCCCCGCCTCGCTCCTGAAGGAGCTCTGCTTGGACCTCTGGGAGGCCAGCGAGCTCCTGGACTCCGACTTCCTCAGCTTGAGCCCGGACAGGATGGACCTCCGGAAGAGGCCGCCTTTCCTCTTCCCCTTCAGCAGCTCGGCCTCGCTGTGCGCCGTCAGCACGAAGCCTCCGCGGGACACGGCGGGGCTGCTGCCGCTGCTGCCAGTGCTGCACATGGAGACGCTGGTGGTCAGCGTGCCGGGGACGGGGGGAGGACCGGGAACCACCGCCCCGGTCCGGTCCAGCAGAGCCGTGCCGTTGCTGTGCTCGGAACCGGAGCGGAGGGAGTTTATGGAGGTGCGGAGCGGCGAGCGGATGACGGCCGCCATGCCGTACGGGACGCTCTGACGGACTCCGTAGCCGTGACGCATCCCGCCGACCCACTGGCCCTGAAATGTTCCTGGAGGAAGACGAGAACAAATTTAACACCAACTCTAGGAAAATAAAGTTTCTATTGAAGCTCCAATCGATTACCAAGAGTTCAGACACAGTGCTGCGCACACAAAATACTATGAAACCCGAAACATGAACGACTGATATTTAATAAAAGTCATTGAGCGAGAGAGTGAGCTACGAAGGAAGGCCATTCATTTTTCGTAACTCGACCGAACACTACATATAGTAGTACGGTATTGTTAAGTGTCGGAGAGTCTTCCTCAGTAACTCCTCCCACTTTTACGTACAGTACCGTAAAGTGTTGGGGAGAAGTGGGCGTGGCCTCCTCTCGCCCCTCCCCTCCATTCACACGGTGCCTCCGCACTACCCGCATTCCCTGCTGCATAACGGTCCTTACATCTCCATGTTGCTGGAAAAGTAGGGCATCCGAGTATGTGTGTTACCGTCGTTCCCCTCTCTCTCTCTCTCTCTCTTACAGTCAAACGGAAGTGTGTGTGTGTGTGTGTGTGTGTGTGTGTGTGTGTGTGTGTGTGTGTGTGTGTGTGTGTGTGTGTGTGTGTGTTCCAACAGGAGGCCAAGTGATCCATCCCGCCTGCCTGCCCGTACCTCTGATGTAACAGCACTCTGATTCATTCTGTGGCGAACGCACTCGCTCTCCCCGAACTACATGACCATATATGGCCTGCAACCGCGTCTCCATCGCACAAACACACAAACGTTTCCCTCGTGGGCTCGAGTGTCAGTGAAATGGGAAGTTGCTGAATGAAGTCGATCTTATGAGACGCACTCGAACGCGCACGCAAGCACGCGCGCACGGCGCTTTTTAAAAGAAGCCTGACGGCGAGATGGTGTGTTGAACCTGAAGCTGAACCTGTCGTCAGGACGACATGCTGCCTCTGATCCCTCATACCGGTGCACACACACACACACACACACACACACACACACACACACACACACACACACACACACACACACACACACACACACACACACACACACACACACACACACAAACAAATAGGCTGTGTCAACGACAGCTGGCCAGCACATCTGGTCAGGCCTTTGTAATCACGTCAGGACGCAGATGTACGACCATCTGACAGACAGTTCAAAGAACACACACACCAACAAAGACTCGTGCAACAGCTTGGCAAGATTACCGTTTCATTAAATGGCCGTCGGACCGCTCGAACGGGACAGCGAGACGGAGGGCAGCAGAAAAAGAAGAAGAAAAGATGCACCGAGCATCGCTTGTGTTTTATGCTGACGGTGCAGAAAACCAAAAATCAAACGACGGCGAAACAGCTAAAAAAAATAAAAAAAAAATTAAAATAAAAAAATGTTACTATCTATTTGATTTGTTCATTGTTTTTTTTAATTTTTTTTTTTATATAAAGAATACGTTCTACATTTTGGGAAGTACGTTTATTTCCTTTTATGCAGAGAATTTTTAGCGAACACTGTTCAACAGCAGCCTCTAAAAAAATGTCCATAAAGTTGAATCAACGCCTGAGAAACTGAACCTTTACTGTACTGTAAAAGAATACGTTCCACATTTATACTGAGAGTCAAATGACAAGTAAATATGAGCCTGAAAAGCGGGGGCGGGGGGGAGAGGGGGGCTCTCTGGGCTTCAGTCAAAGGTAATCAATAACTCACACTTTCATTTCATTCGTGGCCTTTTTTCGGGGAAGTTGCTGCTAAAGGGAAACAAAAACAGGCACATGACACGTACATACAAACCATAAAATAATAATTTACTGTTTTATACTTCAGCTAATAAACAGATTGGATCAATAAAATACGATTAATTAATGAGCTTTTAAAGCACCGTGAGGTGGATTTTGTTACGCGAGGACGGAGCCAGACTTCCTGCCTCCTGCTGTTTTTGAGGGATCGCGCTAAACTGGCTGTAGTTTCGTATCCACCGTGGAGACGAGAGAGAGAGAGAGGCATCGACCTTCTCGTCTAACTATCGGCGAGAGAGAGCCAACGAACACATTTCCAAAATCGATGAAGTTTTCCTTTAACTTCAAGTTGGACTGAGGTTTTAATATTCCCGTTATGGAACGTAAAACGAGTCTTAAAATGTATAAAGTACGATAAAGACCAGCTCGTAATTTACACCACATGCAGTTCGTGTGTGTTATGACATTGGAAACGTCCAACCTCTGTTCCTGTATGTCTGTTTCATAGCAACCAAAGTTTAATTTTAAAATGTCCATAACGTTGAATCAACACCTCAGAAACCTTCACAGAGGTAAGATTATTGCATTAATTACAGCCAGGTAAATGAATGAACACCCTGTATGTGATGCCGTGTGGCGGGTGGAAACTGGGCTGCTTTTTTTCCAAAAGTCTGCCTGTCGCTCTCCGTGGTGCTGAAAAAAAACCAGAGTGATTTTCCATCGATTTAAAAAAAAAAAAACATCTGCAGGTTTCAGTGAACACGAAGTCATGAACACGTCCGATGCTTCGCCTCCTTTAAGCCCCTCCTCTTATCACGTTTCACGAGGACCCCGTCACGGTTGTATTGGATATGTGGAGGCCTCAGACCCGAGGCCTACAGTTTGCAAAAAGGAAAATCCACTTCGCAGCTCGCACGCCAAAAACGATTTCTCCCGGACTCTGCCCGGAGGCCAACAGGAAAGCGCTCGGCGATCGTACGGGCCCGCGACTCCGGGCCGCGGCCGGCCGCACGGAAAAGGGTTAACGAGATCAAAGCTGCGGAAAACATCACAGAGGCTCAGCGGATTTCAGATCACGCGTCAACCCCCGGGCCGAATTCATAATTGTCTGTTTAACAAATGCGCGCGTCCGTTCTCTGTTTCTAGGTTGAACAAAAGCCGATCCGTCTCTCAGGGTTACGCGTTCCCGCTCAAAGGTTACGGCACACATGTCCAAATTTCACGAGGCTTCAAAAGAAATTCAGCCGCTTTGTCCGGGAGTCTGTTATTTAGTTATAAATCAGTTATTTCATGAATTATGAACGTGTTGTTTCGCCGTGTTAACGCGTTACACTCGCGTGTACGAGACAGACGGAGAGCGACAGCTTTTGGCGTAATAACACAAGAATAAAAAATAGCGATACAAAAAAAGAGGAACGTACGCACTTCTCTCTGTGTTTGAGTTGTGGAAGTTTAATGGTATTTAATCTACGAACGCTCTTTATGTTGACGGGATATTCACGCTCTTTGTGCGTTAAATTTAGTCAATTCTTTAGATTTCTCCAAATTTGCACTTTTATTAAACCCAACTCGTATTCTTGACACGTCCTTTGGAGTTTGGGTGGATTTGACTCTATCTGATTGGAAACCAGACCATACTACGTCCCGCCCACCGATAGCCGTATCCTGACTGCACCACAGGCCTGTCAATCAAACAGACACGCCCCCAAAAACAGGTCTTCTTGAATCTTCTTTTCTAATGAATGAGGGATTATTTTCAGATGGACCTCCAGAAAACTAGAAAAGGAGCGACTTTAGCTAACAACACCGAGATAACTTGAGACTATCACTGAGACTTTTATGTTGAATGGGAGTCTACGGAGGCTTTTTGGAGCCGACATCTAGTGGCACTCGGTGGTATTGCAGCTTAAGTCGCTTCCGCGTCGGCCTCATTTTCCAGCCCCGGAAGCTACGAAACACTTTTATACAGTCACTGGACATAACTGACATAACTCTACATGCATCTACAAGCTCGTACAGTTCGAGGCAGGACATCGTATTCAGTATTATTTATTATAACGTAGGGAGCTCCCTGCTACTTGCGGCTCTGCCCAAAGTTATCTCACTTCTGGAAATCTGTTTCCCAAACAGATGGTTTTGGGCAGTGAACTTGATCCTGATTAAGTGTCCTCGGTTGTCCTCTTCGTGCAACTAACTACAAGGTTGCAACCTTTTTAATGTTATTAGCTCATTGGTTGATTCTCTTAACCTTGAAAAACCCGCCGTAAGTCTCAGATTTGTTTTCTATTCAGTTTTGCAGGTCCTTGAACCGGTCACACCTCCACACTGCCCCCACAGGCCACGTGCATACTGCATCTTGTGGATGCGTTGGACTTGCACAACCATCGCTATTCAGCACTTGAAACTGGAGAAACTCGCTTTTATACTTCATGATTACTCTGACAAACGTTAGAAAATGTGGCACCCCATTCAATCTTATAACTTCAGTCCTACAGTCATTTTTTTTGGACACCCAGCATCAATTAATCTTTTCATATCGAATGCTTAAACAACTTTAACCTCCATTTTATTTTTATATATAAATATATATATATATATATATATATTTTTATTCTCTGTCTTATTTTTGTTTTTGGTCTTTTTTGCATTTGCATTGTACTTTTCTGTAAAAACGGAAAACCAATAAACACAATTTTAGAAAGAATAAACAAACGGACAAAAATCACTGGGATAGGACAGTTGAAACGTATATTTTACTTAAAAAGATGTATTCTTATGATTAGTGAGTAAAAGACGCATTGCATATTGAATTCTGGACTGAATTTGCCTGTGAAAATTCAAATATAAAGATTAAAAAAACTATAAAAGCCTCCCTCCTTGCAGACGCTCCTCTCTCCCTATCGATTTTCCTACAGTCCCTAAAAAATGTGGCGTTTCGGGGACGTTGTTGCACCACCCCGTCCGAAGCGCTTCCAGGGCAAAACTCCCTCATTAGTCTCTCCGGTTTATTCCTGCATGAGCAGCGGTGGTGCAGGGCAATCTTCCAAGATAGATATTCAGAGTTTTCATGTTTCAGACAGCTCCGCTAATCCTCACCACAAACATCAAACCACTCCCATTACGTAAACTAAAGCCCCGCGGTGGGGTTGTTGTGGTCGTGGGTGCGTGTTAGCAATGGCCCTGAAATTAAAAAAACCACCACCAAAGCAGAGTGCAAGTGAGACTTCTGAATACTTTCTTTGTGCTGCACGTTTGTGAGAAATAATAATAATAATAATAATGAAAAAAAGAAGATGTACAGACTCTGAGGAGGTGGATTTTCTGACCCAAACATTTTAAGGGGGATGAGATGCTTTTTTCCTGCACTGATGTTCTTTTAGATAAAAGAAGATGCTATAATATGCTTCTTTTTTTTTCCTTTTAAATATTCAATGGATTCCTATTGTGTCTGAAAGTGATGCAGATTGTACAGAGAACGAAATAATGAAGGCAGAGAGAAGCGAAGTTCAGAGAATCTGCTGACCCAGACACATCAAAGCGGGGAGGAAAAGCAACAACAACGCCGGCAGGAGGGAAGACGAGACGGTAACTATAACGACAGGGAGACGGACAACATGCCGTCCCAGACGGGCGAAGGGATAAACATCGAGACGAGGCCGGACAAGCGTGTGGACGGACGAGCCGAAACGACGGTCAAATCGCTGAGAGCCACGGGGGGAGGGGAGGAGAGGGGGAGGGTCGGGTCGGGGGTCGGCAGTTCAAAGCTAAACCTCTGCCTGCGTAAATCACTGTGTGGGACCGTTATCCGTTTAAGAGATTTTGCTTGGGCCCTTTTTCTGTCTGAGTCTTTCAGATTTCCATTTGAGGATTATTTATCTGCTCAGAAATTTCATGAAAAAGACCCGTTTTTTTTTTTTTTTGCTGTCTGTAAAACGTCCACACTTCGTCTGTCGTCTTTTGAGGCCGACGTTTCGATATCATCTCAGTTACAGTTTGTCCAAAATACAAAACGGGTTGTCTTCACTTACGGCTTTTTATTGAATTTTTTTTTTTTACTCACCACATCGATAACATAAAGACGACCTACAAATACACTAATACGCGTTGCTAATGTAACAGCGTGAAGTTTTCTCGTAAACAAACACATTTATTAGTGTATATAAGTTTTTAACTGACCGATTGCTGTGCGAGTCTGATACTAGAAAAAACTAAAACGTATTGCGTCACCACGTAACTCGTAACTCTGCAGAACTTCTGGGTTTTTGCTGCAGAAGTAAGAAAAGCTCATTTTTAAATGGCCCTGACCTTTATGGGGTAAACGGTCCGCACTTATTTAGCTGCTTTTTACCTTCAAGGTTTACGATTCCCACACCGACTGGAGGCAGAGCTGCCGGACAAGGTGCTCGCCAACCTTCTCAGAGTTCAGTGTTTTGCCCAAGGACACTTTTAGACAATTTAGACTGAAATGCCGACTTGGCGATTTCGTGGACAACCTACTCTCCCATCTGAGCCACAGCTGTCCCGTGTACAACAAATAAACAAAGCTTTGAAGCCCTTTTTTTCCATCCGGCTCGTTCTGTACGTTTAGATAAAGGACAGCAGTATTTTGAAATCAACCTAAATTTGTTTGTTTGTTCAATATTTATGTTTTCGTAAACCTTTAAGAAACACCATTTCCCATCTGACGGGGATTTTTCTCAGAAAATGGAAAGTAGCTGAGCGTCTGTAGCTAAAATGGCGGAGCGGGTTCCCGACGAATCGCAGGGTTGGCGAGTTCAATCCACACGACAAAGGTTCCTCGAGCAAGACGTTGAACCCAGGATTGCTCGTGAGATGCAAAAATTGAAAACAAAATTAAATTCTCCGAGGTGAAAAAGTTGACCGTTTTACCATTTAGCCAAACTGTAAGTCCGAAGAGTTGCCGAAGCTCGTGAAACGAAGGCTGGTCCAGTTCTGCAAGTCGTCAAACGCTACGCAGGATACGTTTAAAATGTAGTTTTATTGGATGATAAGCTAATATATTGTAGTTCTAGTCTTATAGATAGATACTTTATTAATCCCTCAAAGGGAAATGTTTACGTTACAGCAGCATACACAGAGCAAAGCAATAAAAATGAAGGTAGTAAGAAATATTTTTTTTGAAAATTGTTTTTAAATGCACATTATATACAAATAAAAATAGAATAATATTAAATTAAACTAAAACTAAACAACAGTGTTATTGTTGTGTGATGGATTTGGCCAGAGGTGAGTATTGTCTGATTGCAATAGATTAAATGTTTTTAATAATACGCCTCCCTATCTTTTCTGTTTGTCATATTATATACGTATTTATATTTATTAGCCTCCGTGGCTTCCAGACGCCGTCCAGCAGCGGCGTTATAACCACAACTTGCATTTGAAGGCAGCGCGTGAACAAGCGAAGGGAATAAACGGGCAAAAGGTCATGAAGACACCAAAGAAGAAATCTGACATCTGACAAGCCGACATCCCAATTTATGGTCGGCGTGGCGACGCTCCCTCCGTCAGATTCGAGGCAGCGTTCGGGAACTGTGCGAAACTACCGAGAGGATTACAACCCTATCCGTAGCAGGAAAAGTGCTTAACAGGATCATCTCGAACAGAATAAATGAATCAGCGAGCGTTCGGCTGCAGAAGCGGCACGTCGGGGTTTTTCCACGGAGAGAGAGATGCCGGACGGACCCTAGTCGCGACCGAGAAATACTCCGAAACACTTTCATCGTGAGGACTGCGGTCAGGAAAAGAAGGAGGCTCGACGTCGAGGCGATCACAAACGTCCAATTCTGTCCGTCCAGTGGCACGTCAACCTCTACATAAAGACGACTCGGCGATTGCAGAGAAAAGGATCCTCGACGTAAACTCGAACGATGGCGGTCGAAGAGTCCGGAAGAGTTCGTTACCTCCAAAAACACCAAAAGGAGGAAAAGAAGACGGCCGACAACAAACTGCCGCCGACGGGACGAGAGCGGGAAACACTCGGTTAACAAAAAAACAGCAAATAATTCCTTTAAATATCTTTCACGCAAATTTCATTTTTTTTTTTTTTAAAAGCCCCAAAACCTTCTGGTTTCAGGTTCAAACGTGAAATGTTGCTGGTTTTTTTGTTGAAGACGAGAAAGTGTTTCCTTTCGACGGTTTATGGGTCGATGGGGTCGCATGGTGAATAAAAAAAAAGTGGCCTAACACGCGAACTCGTCCCCCGAAACGGACTTTATTTGGGTTTTGGACGGACAAAACAAACGTGGTGTTTTGTTTTTTTAAACTTGAGATTTTTATGAAACCAAAGGAACAGTTCAGAAACTGTTCGGTAGATTCGCCTTTCGCCGGGACCTGCTGTCGACCGATGCCGCTGGACGCGTCGTAGCCATGACAACCAGCATGAAGATGCTTTCCCCGGTGTCGAGAGTATAATTTAAACCGTGTTTGTTTGGTTTTTTTCTTCCCAAATTTGTCCGACCCCGTCGTATCCCAGCGTAGACACTAATTCACGTCGTCGCCGGGGTGAGTTTAGACGGCGAGAAGTGAACTTGTTATGTCGTCTTACGTAACGTGGTCGGAGCTGGAGCCGCTCCAGCGCCGGCAGCGGGCCTTTTAGCGAGCTGGCGGGAACGCTTGGACGGTTCTGATTTTTGATCGCAGCGTATTTTGGCCAACAGCTGGAGGACGGGAGGTTTCCAGGACGAAGCATCTGCGCCACTCGTATAAATGCTGTCACGCCTTTTTCCTTTTCAACGTTTTCTCTTCCTCTGAGGGTTTGAATCGGGGGGCGGGGGGGGGGGGGGGGGATGTGAAAGTCTCTTGTGTTGACACTGGCGTATCAGCTCGTCAGGCGCAACAGTCGCCGCCGCCGCCGCTGTAATCTCTCACACTTACCGCCGCCGTACACAGTGACTGTCGTAATCTCTTTGTGACTCAGTTCATTTCTCACTAAAGTGATTACTGAATCTATTGCTTTTTTTTTTTTGTCTTTCTACTTCACTTCCTCTCTCTGTGTGTGTGTGTGTGTGTGTGTGTGTGTGTGTGTGTGTGTGTGTGTGTGTGTGTGTGTGTGTGTGTGTGTGTGTGTGTGTGTGCGCGCGCGGTTGGTAATCAGTCAGCTTAGCTCTTCATCTCGGGTAAACACCATTAGCCCCGGAAAAGGCCGAAGCCAGCCAATCGGAGCGCGGGTGCAGCCGGGCCCCGTCGGCCAATAGCGGCGCGGAACACCGAGTCCCTCGTGACACGGTGACCTGCTGCATGTCGGCGAGCGTTGCTATGGTAACCCTACTGTACAAGAGAGAGAGAGAGAGAGAGAGCGGCTCCGTTGAAAATGCGGCGGAGCGAGGGAGGAAGGAGAGGAGGCGGGAGGCGAGGGGAGAGAGAAACGTGGGAGAGCATCGAGAAGAATAAAAAAGACAAACAGCAGCAGGGCGAAGACGGAGGAGGAGTGTTTCCTAGAAATGTTGGCAGCAGGTGCAGTTGGAGGGGAAGTGTAGCCGGCTCAGAAGTGCACAGCAGTGTTTTCAACAAAAAAATAAAATAAATAAAAATAAAAACAAAAGGTACGTAGGCAGCAGAGCATCGTTTTGGACGCTTCGGGTGCCGCTGACTGATATCGCTTCGGACATGACGGATCCCCGAGGGTGCAAAAGGTAAAAATAAAAAATAAACAAAATCTGAGAGCGACACGTGTCACCGGGAAAAAAAAAGCAAAAAAAAACCTTCAAAAGAACGACGACCTCTTCGTGACAAGAGTTCATTTCACCGCCTTCATATGGTTTTATGTGAAACACCGCATGTCATTTCTTCAGTTGCATTTCTTCTATGAAAGGTGCATTACAAATAAAGTTGATTATTATTATTATTATTATATATATATAGATATATACTTTTTTTTTTTTTTTAAAGTGCCAAAAAATGCTCACTTTTGACGGGTTTGAAAACATCTCTGAATGAACGCTATGGCCGCTCTATGTTTGCTAAACACAGCCGTTGTCGGATCGACCATGCTGTCCTTTTCTCTCTCTGCTCTCCTCTCACCTCCAGCGGGTTTGAGGCAGAAGCTCCGCCCACTTCTGAGCCCGGTTCTGTCTGAGTTTTTTCTTTCCCTCCCAGCTGATGTTGAATTGTTGAATTTCTCTGTACGATGCTGTAAAGTTCTGCCGTAAAGGACTTTTAACGTGTTGAAAGAGCCGTGAAATCACCTGCGCTGTGATTTGTCGCCTTATAAATAAAATGGAATTGAAAGCTGGATTGAACGGCGAGCCTCCAGCTTCAACCTGGATTGACGCAAATTCTAGAAAAGTTTCATTTTCGCTCGGGGAGCTCAGTTAGCGACGACTTTTAAAAAGAACGGAAAACTTATAACAGACGAGCTGAAGATAACTGTGTTTTTTTCTGTCCGTTTGTCTTCGTCGGATCGTCTCCGTCTCCGTCTTAAAACAGTTTAGGCCGACAAACGAGTTCTATCACCTCTAAATAAAGGCCCGTTATAACAAGGACACCGTGTGCTGTTGGATCTGGATAAACACTCGTAACTAGGCCAACCTCTGCTGCATTTACTGTATGTGGGTTCAAATACTTCACAGTGACTCTCCAACACGTCCATTTTAGTCCCCCCCCCCCCCTTTTTTTTTTTTTAAATTTGTTTCCTCTTTCTGTAATGATCTCCCTCATCTCCCACGGAGAGAGAAACCCTGGTGATAATCGGGATCATCATCCGTCCACCTCCCTCCTGCGATGTGTTCGTTATTTAACTGATCCATTCATCTTATCGGCCTGTGCATCTGTTGATTCATGCATTCCTCCCGTCCGTCCGTCCGTCCCATCTGTCTGGTTATCCGTCTTCTCCATTGTCCCGAATCAACACCCCCCCTCCCCTCCTCCCCCTTTAAAAACCATTCTGGTCTGCAGATTTTATCGGGCTGCTCTGGTTTATGATTCGTGTGTGTGTGTGTGTGTGTGTGTGTGTGTGTGTGTGTGTGTGTGTGTGTGTGTGTGTGTGTGTGCGTTGTAAAGCGGCCTCCCTGTTGTAGAGTTACCTAACGAGGCTTTACGCTTCGCGTACGCTCTTCCGTCACCTCGGCCGCCGGACCTCGGCGCGCGAGCGGTTTTCGTGGCGTACGCCCGAGTGTGCGTTTCTATACATTTAAGCACAACGGCGTGTTGACGGAGTTCAACTTCGGGGCAAACGCGCTGACGATTCACAGGGTGGGGGTCCACAAAGGAAGATGTCGTTCGTTAAAAATGAAGGATTTAATATTTCAGCTTTTTACCGCAGTCAAAATGAAAGATGACCGGCGACCGAAGACGAGGTTCGGGCGTGTTGAAGAAGAAGAACTGTGGAAACTTTTTAGTCGGATTTGATTTAACAAACCGAATATCAGCAAAAGCAGCTTTGTGCTTCACGCAAATGATCGGCAAACACGGGTCAAACATCAGTTAGCACGCCGACGTTAGCGTTTAGTTTTGTCGGCGTACCGGAGCGAATTCGCGGGCGTATTTCATAACACGGGTGTAATTAAACACCCCAAAATAAAAAGGTAAGGCTGGATTAAAGACAAAATCCTCCCTGTTAAATCTTTACAATCAGTTAATCACTTTATTTATTTGGGACTTGTTAGTTTGTGAGCTGCCGTCCCTCCAACCTTTTACTCATCCCCTTAAGACCGCATGGCCTGAATTGAACGCCTCCAAAATACACAGCGTGTCCTCAAGCAGCTGAATTGAGGGGTTGAGTGTTGGGAGGAAGGAGGAGAAGGGAGGAGGAGGAGGGAGGAGGAGGAAGGAGGAGGAGGAAGGAGGAGGAGAGCGAAAAAAATCACAGAAGAGATTCGTTTTCGAAGGCTGTCCTGATACAACCTCCTGCCTCTGCATGTGTGTGTGTGTGTGTGTGTGTGTGTGTGTGTGTGTGTGTGTGTGTGTGTGTGTGTGTGTGTGTGTGTGTGTGTGTGTGTGTGTGTTGAGCAGGAACGATGACCTGAGAAGACCTCTAGAAAAAACAACAACAACCCTCCTCCTCCAGAACATCTGCCACCAGCCTGTCCATCACCGTCCACCAGGAGCTCGTTTCGCGGAGGACCGGTTTGTCCAACGTCGCCCGGCGACGGGCCGCCGCTCGTTTCAAACGAGCCTTCTGTCGGCGCCCGACGACCAACCGCCCCCGACCAGAAAAAAAAAAAAAAAAAAACAACCACGCAAACACGACACCCACAATGCATCTGCGCCTCCCCTCTTACCTCCGTCCGAGTACGTCTCCGTCCCGTATCCGTCCTGCAGCCCGTTGTTCCACGTGCCCTCGTACTTCCCGCTCGTCCCCGTGCTCTCCCGCACGCCGTAGCGTCCTTTGAAGCCGTGCGTCCACTCGCCCTTGTACACCCAGCGGCCCTTGTTCTCCAGGCCCACGCCGTGTCTCTTGCCCTGAGCCCAGGTGCCCTGGTAGGTGTTGCCGCTGGGCCACGTGTAGACGCCCAGCAGCTCGAAGCCGTGGGCCCAGGAGCCGCAGTACTCGCCCTGGCCCTTGGGTCCCGTGCAGATCCCGTGGCCGTGCGCCTTGCCCTCCTCCCACCCGCCGCAGTATGACCCCCCATCGTCAAAGTTGAACCTGCCGCCAGTGGACATGCATGAAACAGGTCTTGGCAATTCCCCTGAAGCCGCGACAAAAAGAAAAAGGAAAAGGAAAAGAAAACGAAGGGAGGACGAAGAAGACGGACAGGGCTGGTGCTAGGACCGAACCACGGAGCCGAGTCTGGAGGTCAGGGGTGAGGAGGAAGAAGAGGAGGAGGAGGAGGAGGAGGAGGAGGAGGAGAGAGTGGGAGGGAGAGAACTCCCACACAAATCAAGAAATGCCACCTCTTGTTTCTCAAGCAGCTCGAAGGAGAAGGAGAAGAGGAAGAGGAGGAGGAGGAGGAGGAGGAGGAAGGAGAAACGAGGTGAAGGAGAAGTCGTGGCCCCTCCTCCCCCCTCTCACAGGTGTGTCAGGTGGGGGAAAAAAGGTGCGCCGTTCACACCATCCTGCAGGCGGGCTCTCTTCCGAAGCTTTGGGCTAGCGCTCCCGGGCTTCTCCGTGACAGGTGCAGGCGAGCGAGGAGGCGAGCGAGGAGGCGAGCGGCCATTATCCTCTCCCGGCAGCGGCTGGAAGCGTCGGGCGGCTCCGGCGGCCCGCCATCGGCCCTGCCTACACTTCAAGTCTACGACACGACCGGAAAAACTCGTCCTCCTCCTACTCTGTTCCTCCCGCTCCTTTCCGCTCAGGCCCACTCGTTCTGCCGCCTCCTACCTGACGGTGCCTCCACCTCTCTGGGGTGCAGCAGCGGCGGCGGCGGCGAGCCGAGAAGTTTCCCCCCACGGTGGAGGGCCCTGCGAAACCTTTCGAGCCTCCGGCATAAGACGCCACCCTGGATCAGCACCGAGGCGCCACCTGGAGCGGTGACATGTCGTCTGATGAAGACACACCGGAACAAATTATTGAAGAAAAAAAAATAAAGGACTCTCCTCTTGGGAAATGGTGGTTTTTTTCAAGTCTGGATGATCAGACAGTAAAAAGACATTTAAAAAAAAAAAAAAAGTCAGACTTTGTCAGACTTCGTCTTCTTATTCTCAGCCTTCACACACACACTCACACACACTCACACACACACACACACACACACACACACACACACACACTGTGCGCTTTGGACACACACATGCATAGAGGGAGAGACAGAAACAACACCACCAGGTAATCTGCTGCCTTTTCTCTCGCTGCTGCTTCTTCTTCTTCTTTTTTTATTTTTGTATCTGTCCTGTGGTGCCGGAGAGCAGCAATGCAGTCTCCTGCCTTATGCACGCATACACTGCATGCAGGCACGCACACACACACACACACACACACACACACACACACACACACACACACAATGAAAATAAACAAGTGAATTGATTAATTTCTCCTCTCTCTCTCTCTCTCTCTCTCTCTCTCTCTCAGTCCGTCTGTAGATCTTTAATCCACTGCGTCCATAAGTGGTTTATCCTCTGCGTGGGTTGCCTTCAGGTGCTTTATGATGAAAATAAACATCCATCGGTAGGATCCACGTTAATGGTGCCGCGCCGTCCTTTTCTTCAGCATCTCCTGCTCGTCTCCATGTTTCCCCCCAACGGAGCGCCGGGCTGACGCACAGCACTGCTGCTGTCTCGCTCTTACAATCTCTTCTTCTTCTCTCCTCCTACGACTGGATCTCTCTCTCTCTCTCTCTCTCTCTCTGTGTGTGTGTGTGTGTGTGTGTGTGTGTGTGTGTGTGTGTGTGTGTGTGCGTGTGCGCGTGTGTGTGTGTGTCTCACAAAATCTGCTCATTAGAGGACTGTTCCAGTGCAGCCGACCAACCAACCAACCAACCACCTCCCTCCTCCTCCTCCTCCTCCTCCTCTTCCTCCTCCCCAGCTCAATAGCACGCTCCAGCTCTTAAAGCAACAGACACTCAACACAAAGTCAACCTGTTTTTTTTTTTCTCCCTCCCTCCCTTTCTCCCTTTCTCCCTCCCTCCCTCCCTCACCTGTAGCTTCTTTAATCTCTCGCTCGGCCTTTCTCGTTTTTCTTCGTCTCGTCGGCCCGAAATTCGACCAACCATCACGTCACGATCTCGAAACGGTTTAATATTGATTATTTAAAAAAAAAAAAAAAAAAAAAAACTCAAGAGATCCGTCTCTGCATTTGTATTCGTACCTGATGTTAATGCGGTTTATTTGCTTTAAACTTCGCGCGTTGGTTTTTTTCGGCTCAGATTTTGGAAAACAACAAAGTGTGTTATCGTAATTATGCAGACGACACGCACATTTACATAACTGTATCGCCTGGGGGGATTATAATCCCACACAAAGGGGCTGTAAACGCATTGAACAAATCACACGAGTGGAATGTGCCGGAATTTTTCTTCAATTAAACGAAGATAAAACAGAAGTCGTTGTTTTCGGTGCTCGAGGACGAACGACTGAAAGTCGGCTTCGATCGGCCGATGTGGAAAAAACAAAACACAAACCGAGCCAGAAATGTGCCGTCGGAGGATTCAGACCTGAAATCTGAGCGGCCACGTCGAGGCAATCACAAAATCAGCCGACTGTCACCTGAAGAATATATCGAGGATTAGAGGATTTATGTCTCGTCGGGATTTGGAAAAACATTCATCTTCAGTCGACTCAAAACAAAGAATCCACTTTAAAATGCTGCTGCTGGTTTAGAAACACTGAACCAGATTTAAGGATGTTCATTCATTTCTTCCATTTCTGCATTTTATTCTGTATTTTATTTCTTTAAGCTGCACTGCAACTTTTTATCCTTATTTTTTTTTAGCTTGTTTAATGTTTTAATGACTGTTTTTAATGTTTTAATCACCTGTTCTTAATTGTTTTTAAATGTCTTTATCTTATTTTGATCGTATGCGTATTTTGTCATTTTTTTCTTATTGTGCACCTTTTTTCTTTATTTTTTTCCCCCTAACTGCGTTTCTATGCTGCTGTGACGACTAAATTTCCTCACTGTGGGATTAATAGAGTCTTATCTTCTCTTATCTCATCTTATCTTCTCTTATGCATGCGGGGAAGTTGCCTTTGCGTCATAACCGAGGACACTGAAGCGTTTTAGGTGTGAAAGGTGCCTCGTGGAAACACAGGATTAACAAATTCAAATTGAGAATCAAAACAAATCAATTCTGGATCCTGTTGATTAAATCAAATCTGAATTTTCTTAAGATGACTTTGGTTATCGCGGGTTTCATCTTTAATCGCTTAACAAATGGAGGCCTGATGAATAATTAACCCGGAAACGAGTGCCCGTCTCGGTCCTGCTTCATATCTTGTAATATATTCTGTGTTCAGTGTCATATTTGTTGTTATTTTTAGCTCGACTACACCTTCCTCACTACGCAGCCTTCCTCTATACGTGCTCGCATTCGACCTTATATCATCTTGTTCTGGAGTTTTAATATGTCGCCGAGCGGGGAGGCAATATGTTTTTATACTCGCTATCAATAACCGCAGCCTCCCATTATTGTTTTCTATTATCAGCCGTATTGTTTAGCGTCCTTTTCCTGCCTCCTTCTTTATTTCTGTAGACACGCTTCTGTGTTCAACATATCACTAAACATATTATGGCATAAAGAAATATTTTTTTTTTTTTTCTTTTTACAGCTCTTGTTTAATGGAAGTATTAAATTAAATCAAATAAGATCATTTTTCTCATTTTCTGTACGGTAAATATGAAGCTGCTGCCAGCCGCCTGTTAGCTTAGCTTAGACAGGCAAACGTTAACTTTGCATGACAACGGGACTAAAGGACGTTACTGCAATTAAATAAACAAGATTTAACATGTTAACTATAGTGAGCTGGTAGATAAACAATTTTTTTTTTAAAGTTTAGGTTTCAAAACACATTGTGTAAATAATTGTGTCCGACTTTTTCTTGGTCCTCGGATAAAAGCTTATTTGTGTCACATTAGAAAAAAGCGTCTCCACTAAATGTATTTATCTTTCTCAGAAACGTGGATCGTAAATATATTTGCTGCAGTTACATTCAGAGTTGGTACGACTCACCCGTCTGCTCGCTCGCTGTGAGCCAGTCAGCTGTTCGCGCCATTTAGGTCACGCTGATTACGTAATAAAGTAAAAGTTGGTGGAAGCACTTTAAACGGGGCGCAATCGAAACGCAACTTCAATCTCGTTTTATTCATTTTTGTGTTTTTACTTTTAAGTATCGGTCGACGCTGCGGTGACATCGGTGGCGTTTCTTTGCTCGCTTGCTGTCATTTTTCTGCCCCCGTGAGACCCAGCGTGGCTTTAATCCTTTCACTGCCTTGCTCAAAGGCGTCCTCTGCCTTTAACACTATCTGGACCTTCTTGTCCAAACTTCTAGTCTTTTTTTTTTTTTTTTTTTTTTGGTGCCAATCTGGATCACTTAACCGTTGCGGCCTCGGCGAGGGATTGAAACGATAACATCAAGCCCTAATGTGGATTAACTGCCCTTTGACCCACTCTGCCATCGCTCCCTCCTCCTCTTCCTCCTCCTCCTCCTCCTCTCATTACGAAGTTTGTCTTTCTGTGTCACAGGTCTTTTTCTTTTTTTTCTACGTCCTCCCCCCCGTTGCTGTTGTCGTCCTCGTGCTTCCGCCCGCCCGCCGCTGTCTGGGAGAGTTAAGCCAATTCCAGCTCAGATTACAGTAATAAAATCACTGCGAGGCCGCGGATTAAGGTTTAGGCCTCTAAACACACTGGTAGTAGAGAGATAGGACGGGGGAGGAGGAGGAGGAGGAGGGGGAGCAAAGTGAGCAGGTGAATGGGGAGCAGGATGGGGGAGGAGGAGGAGGGGGGTGAGTGTGATTTCCAGACCACAACAATGGGATTAAGGGGGTTTATAGGAAGTCAGCAACACACACGCAAATCTATGACGTCATCTGACCGGAGAGAAAAAGGAGGAAGTCCGTGACTCAGTCGTGGACAATATCACTGGACCGTTACGTCACATGGTGTCACAGCGGCGAACGATGACGCGAGTAAAACTACGATGAGATGTGTATCTACGACGGGCACTCGGTTGAAAGTTTGACCATGGATATGGTAACCATGGATACCACAGACTGCATGTGACTGTGCCATAAAGTGCAATACCATCGAGTGTATGAAATACAAAGCATTTACTTTTTTTTTTTCTTTTTGCGCGTGTTGTTCGCTAAAGTCGCTCCTTCTTATTAGTTTTCCAGCAGTTGATCTGAAAATAATCCCGTCTTTAATTAGAAATTAAGCCTAAAAAAAATACGTGTTTTTGGGGGCGTGTCTGTTTGATTGACAGGCCTGTGGTGCACTAAGGTTTCAGCTGCGGGTGGGCGGGACATTTCCAATCAGATCGAGTCAGACCCACCGCTCGCTGGCTCCTCCCCCCTCAGCACGTCCAAATATGGTCACTTCCTGACCCAAACCGCCAGAATCGGAACTGGAGGCTTTATAACCGCCGTTCACGAACCGACAGGTGACGACTGCGCAGGAAAGACTTATTATTTTTATATTTATTTCTTATATTAATGTCCAGCCTCCCGCCCGGCGCTCGATAAAAAGCCAACAGCAAAAACAATCTACTGAGAAATAGAAGTCGCTGAGTAGCTAGCTAGAGGTTATTTATAACTTTTTAAATCAGAAAACAATAAGCGTACAGCGATAGAAGAATAAAACCTGAACGTAATAATCCTCATGGATGATTCTTGATGCTTCAGTGGTTTTAATGTTGTCGTCGATCGAACTTTACGAGGTCTCATTTTGAAACTGAAATACAAATTTAAAAACCCTCTTAAACTCTATTTTTAGCGTGCAAGACGTTAGTTTGTGCGAAACAACTCCAGGATAGAAGCGTTTTTTTTTTTTTTTTATTATTCCAACCGTTAAAGAAAGTCAAAAGGCCGACGCCTCCTCATCGGACCGAACAACCACCAGCGAGCGAGTGCGTTTCCGTCCTCGGTGTTCCTCGTGTAGCAGCTCGCCGTGTTTGCTCAGCGTCTCGCTCTGTTTGTACACAGCGTCGTCGTCGTCCTCGGAGGAATCGACGAGAGCGCTTCCTCCCGAGCGGCCAATAATTACAACCCCCCCCCAAAAAAAAAAAACAAACTAAATCGTCACGATCGAAACGAAAAGCTTTAAAAGGAAGTTGTGTTTCCAAACTCTGATTTCTCTGCAGGTCTATTTTTAGGATTTAATGTACAACAAGATCAGGAAAAAAAAAAAGCTGGAAATACTCCTTCTGCCTCAAACCTGATGTGAGCATGTTTCTGTCTCACACACACACACACACACACACACACACACACACACACACACACACACACACACACACACACACACACACACACACGACTGACGTATGTCTGACGATTACACTCTACGTGCCCCCCAACGTCAGTACACCTGAAAAATAAAATAAAAATCTCTTTAGTTATTTATAAAATCTTTTTTTGTCCCGCAGTTAAAATTAAAAAAAATTAAAAAAAAGGGGTCGGAAAAGGAGGAAAAAAAAAAAAAAAAAGAAGAAGAAGAAGAAGAAGAAGAAGGAGGAGGAGGGGAGGGAGAAGTGAACGCAGCCTCGTTCTTCATCCATCTCTCCTCCTCCTCTATTATTCATCAGCCTCTTCTCATCCCTCGTTCGGCATGCTGATGGAGGATAAAATAGGTCACCGAGGGAGAGGCTGGTGCTGGTGACTGATGTCTTTCCCTGACACGTCGTGCACTCGTCCCTCCTCTTCCTCTTCCTCCTCTTCTTCTCCCTCCCGTTCATCCCCGCTGTCTACCTCCTCCTCCTCCTCCTCCTCCGATGATGGTTGTTCCCCAGCTCAGCTCACCTTCCTCTTTTCTTTCTCTCTCTCTTGCTTGTTGTGCAGTCGCGTTGCTTCGAGCCGCCTGCAGGGGGCGTCGCCGAACCGCCGTAGTTCGGGAGGAGCGTCCGAGACGAAGAAGAAAAAAACAAAACAAAAAAAAAGTCTTCGCGTCCCGAACTTGTTGGATCTGCGGTTATGACTTCCAGAATAACAAGTTGCTCGTCAACTAAAACCGACGTCTCGTACGTCTACTTGTTTACGTTGGCAACAAGCGGGACGACGTGGTGGAGCGATCGGGGGAGTTAATATTCTCAAGTGGACACAAACACATCTTTAAATGGATGTTGTGTTTCCTCCATGTATGTCGGATGGGTGACTTTCAGCCGCTGTTTGCTACCATGGTAACCGTAACGTTACGCAACGGCCGCTTAATTTGATCACTCTGGTCTCTAAACCGACAGCAGCTGTATAAACTCTCGGCGTTAAATATATTCTAGTGAAGTCAACGAATAAAAGTTACTTTATTTAAAATGAATGGAAACTGTTGAGCGTCATAAAAAAAAGTTTTTTTAAAAAAATCTGAATTAATTTTTATACTTTCACCGCTGAATTATTTGCAGAAAAGTTGAAGTGACGTTTTTATAAAAAAAAAAGGTCGAATCCATAACAAACATTCGCACAAACTGCACACTCACAGTCACTCAGACAGCCCTGCGTCGTCCCACGCTACTGGTCGTCGTGGAAGACCTTCGCCATGGCGACGGCGACCTTTGCCACTTTTTTGTCCTTGGCGTCGGCGCCCATGTTGGCGCGCGCCACTCCGATCCAGTACCGCTCCGTACGGGTCTGGTAGTCCGCCAGCGTCTCGCCCTGCTGCACGGCGGGGTGCCGCTGCTCCTCTTCACCATCACCGTCATCATCATCATCATCATCATCTGGGAACGCAGACGGGTCGCGAGGTTAAAGGTCGTGCATTTAAAAAGATACATCTAAATTAATATCCCTCTTAAATCTGACCCGATGAACGGCGAGCCGACGTTCTCCGAATGTTACGCCGTGTTCTTGTCGTTTTGTGGTAATATTCTTATAACGTTATCCTGCTTTTAAGAAAAGAACATCCAACAACAACAACAACAACAAAAAACTCCCGCTGTAAACATCCTTGAATATTGAGCATTTCTAACTGCTCAGATTAGTTTGCTCACAATTATTGTTTTTTTTATTCATTAATTATGTATTTATACCTCATACTCTAACTATATCTTACTTTACATTTGTTTTTTTTCCTTTATCTTTGTTAGGATGTTGTTGTTGTTTTTTTGTTTTTTTTACTGTTATTGTTATTTTAACTTCCTTTCATCATAAATGAAACCATATAAAGGTCGGTTGAATTAAAAAAAAGAATTATAGTGTTGAGATTATTAGATGGAAGTTGCTATTTTAAACGGTCTGTTATTAAAAGTGTTGTTTTTTTTGGACGGGACTGATTGTGTCTCTTAATAAATATTCTACACGGGTTTACACGACTTTAAAAAGCAGAATTTCTGACCCGCAAAGCGAGAAAAACACATAAAATATATACAAATAAGTTATAAAGACGACACGGCGATAATTATATTAGAAAAATACTTCACTCAAAACTCAACATCATCGTCTCTAAAGTTTGACGGGTGTTTTTATGAACATCTGTTTTAATGTAATCTGGACTTGTTGCTCCTTACGAGTGAAAAACAACAGACACAGACAGATACGTGTCAGATTGACTTTCTCTTGCCTTCCTCCTCCTCGCTCTCCTCTTCAGACTCCTCTTCCTCGCCTGCTGCTCCTTTCGCCTCCTCCTCTTCCTCCTCCTCCTCCTCTGACTCTGACTCAGACTCTTCCAGCCACTCCTGCGTCTCTGCGGAGAGAGAATCATAAATCCAAATGAAACCTTCGCTCTCTTCTCTCCCGTCTCGTCGGAGGTCCGATGTTTTATTCAGCGCGACTCACTCGGGTCCATCTCCACCAGAACCTCCCAGCGCTCCATCTTGTGCAGGTCCAGGCAGTAGAAGTCGTTCAGGGTGAACTGGCGGTCGCCCACCTCGAACATCCCTCCGTACAGGAAGAGCTTGCCCTGACGCGCCGTTGCCATGGCGCTGGACCTCGGGCACGGCTCCACCAGAGGCGCCGAGGCCGAACCTGACGGGGAAACGAGATCCGAGTCAGAAATCAGCAACACGTAATAAATGTGAACTCATTTAGTGTGTCTGTGTGTGTGTGTGTGTGTGTGTGTGTGTGTGTGTGTGTGTGTGTGTGTGTGTGTGTGTGTGTGTGTGTGTGTGTGTGTGTAATCTTGCCTTCATCGTCCTCTTCTTCCTCCTCCTCCTCCTCCTGGGGACCGGGGATCACTTCCTTGATGGTCATCACTGTGCCGTCCTCGGTGACGATCTCCTTGACGACCTCGGTGGGTCCCCGAGGTGCCCCCTCCCCTCCTCCTCCTCCTCCCCCTCCTCCTTCTCCGCTCCAGCCTTCTTCCCCCTCCGGCGTTTCTTCTTCTCTGTTTTGTTTCCCTGGACGGACGCACAGAAACAAAAACAATAACAATAACAAATAGGACTCAAAAAAAAAAGTTAAAGGTGCAGTATGTGGGATTTAATCTTGTAATACCATGTTGTACCTAAGGAGGCGACAGTGAGACGCTATAGTGACAGACTGTATATGAAAGTGTTCGTAGCTTCCGGGTCTAAAAAATGAGGTTGATGCAGAAGTGCCTTCAGCTGCAATACCCCCGTGTGCCACCAGAGGACCTCGTGTTGGAGCTAACGTACCCTCAGCAGTCCGGGGAACCAGCGGTTCTTCACCGTATCGTACAGGTGGAGGTCGTTGTAGAAGTCGCCCTCCAGCGTCTCCTCCTCTTCCTCGTCGCAAACCCCGCCAAACAGCACCGCCCGCCCCGCCGGACCCACCGCCAGGGAGAACCCGGAGCGAGGAGGGGGCTTACTACCGGACGGGCTCACTCTGGACCACGACCACTTCTCTGACCGGACAGGAAAAAAACAAAAAACGTTTGAGATGAGTCACAAAAAAAAAAAAAAAATCTCCCAGGAAAGGACGTGAAGCTCCGAGAGGAGACGCTGTCGTACCTTGGCCGTCTTTACCGCCTCGCTTCAGCAGGAACATGTCAGAGTGGATCGTCCCCTTCTCAACATCCTTCTTGACTCTCTGGACAAACAAACAAACAAACACACACACACACACACACACACACACACACACACACACACACACAGTTCAGTCAGACCACGTTGTCATTGGCGACATGAATACAAAAGGGGCTCGTGGACCAAAAACACGCACCACTTTGGAGTATCCGCCGTAGATGATGACGCCCGTCCCGTCCGGAGTGGAGGTCATCTGGCAGGCGGAGCGTGGGCAGGGGGCGGAGCCTGACGGAGCGAGGCGAGACCAGGAGAAGGAGTCCAGGGAGAAAGAGTAGACGTCGTTGTAGTAGATAAAATCTCTGCGGGAGAGAGTGAGGTGACTTTCAAACACCTATTCGTAATTTTTTTTTTTACAAAATTTGAAGCAGCACTAAGCGATATTATTCCATAATAATTTAGAGTTTAACGATCGCATGTCACCCTTCAATATATAATTAAAGGGTTTCTTTAAAAAATAAAAATAAAGGTGCTTCTGTGAACATTTGCTGTTTTGCATTGAATGTTTTTTAATAGTACCCCTAAGAAGGCTCATAAAAATCACGATAAAACACAGAAGGGGGCCGTTCACCGCGAATTACTCGCCGAGGACACTTTTATAGACGCCAGTTCATTTGCATATTGTGTATTACTTAAATGAATCTGACATATAACTTCTTGCACACTGACTATAATTGTTTTTCACCTTTCGTCCGTTACATGGATCATTAATATTTATTGGGTGATCCTCTGTTTACCTGGTGCTCTCATGGAAACCTCCGAACACCAGCAGCTGCCTCTTGCTGAGGACCATCCGGTGGCCGCTGCGGCCCGACGGCCCTCCGGGCGCCCTGCAGGAAAATAAACCCACAACAACAGTTGATCTCTTATCTCGAGTCGTGATTATTTTCCTTCCATTTTTATATAAAAAAAAACGTCCGCTCGTACTTGATGTTCTCCCAGGTGTGCGTCGCCAGGTGCAGCACCCACAGGTCCTTGTAGTGGTAGAACTGCTCCCCGTTCGGAGAGGCGAACTCCCCCCCGAACACCCAGAGCTGGCCGCCGCCCTGGGGAACGACCACCGCCTGTGGGGGTGGGGGTGGGGGTAGAGAGGAGGGAGGGAGGGGAGGCATAAACACAGCCAGATAAGGAGGTTTGATGTCCTCGGGGTGTAATTGGTTTTCAGGCCGTCTGCTGCGATGACATTGATGATAAGTTTCACCATTAACACTGTTGCACTGTTGTTTAATATAAAAAAAAAGAAAGAAAAAAAGGAAAATCATTTTATTTTATTCTGTTATTTGAATTTACTGTGCATTTAAAAAAAAAGTATATTATCTATCTATCTATCTATCTATCTATCTATCTATCTATCTATCTATCTATCTATCTATCTATCTATCTATCTATCTATCTATCTATCTATCTATCCATCCATCCATCCATCCATCCATCCATCCATCCATCCATCCATCCATCCATCCATCTATCTGGTGCTGCAGCAGTCTGCCCCCTTGTGGCTGAAATGATGAATCGCAGAACTCATCACCTCGTGTTCTGTTGACTGTCCCAGTGGAGCTGCGTTACCAACATGTAAAAATATTTTTTTATAATGATAGAAAAATTTAACGTCTATAGGAAATGCAGCGTTTCACATGAAAACACATATAAGAGAAGATTTTTTAAAAAAACGACAACAAAAAAAACTAAATGAAATACCGTCGGATCCTACAAAATGTGGTGAGTACCTGGTGGGAGCAGCGCGGCGGAGGAGGGTTGGGGATCTCCGACTTCACCCAGCTGTTCTTCTTGATGTTGTAGAAAAACAGGTCGTTGTACAGATACGTCTGCAAAAAAAAACAAGAAGCTCGACGCATTGAAAAACCAACAACAGCACAAGATGTCATAACGACGGCAGAAAAACAGCAAGCAAAACTAATAAAGAGGTCAAAGCAATTTCAGAAGATACGACGAGACAAACAACAAAGTAAAAGTGGATGTGAATGCTAATCTGTGTAAAAAAAAAATAAGAAATAAAACAAAATTGCAAATATAAAGTATACAGAAAGTACAGCTGTTATATTGGTCTTGTCTGTTTACATCATAAAATCTCATTTTCTTTTGAACTTCTATTTTAATGCATTTTTTAGGTTTTATGTAAATCACTTAATTTCTCTGTTGTTGAAATGATCTATATAAATAAACCCTTCCTTGACTAGAGATTAAAAAAAATAAATAATTGAGACTTAAATATACAAAATGTACAATAAATACAAGGAATGATTTAACGTAGATAAATAAATGACGCTCAGTTCTGATTTGACTGTTAAAAATAAATAAATAAACGATCAAATCGACGCTGAGAGTTGAAAATGTCGGCAGGAAAAAAGAAAGCTGCTGTTACAAACTCACAAAGATTAAAGATTAAAAGATGTTGAACCATCTCGTTCATGTCTTCATCTCCAGAAGACAAAACCTGGAAAGTCTATCTTCCAAAGTTAAAAAGTTGAGAGTATTTTATTTAATTTTTTTTTTAAATCACCTTCTTTCCGTTGAAGAATTCTCCTCCGAACAGGACGAGCTCGTCTTTCTCCGGATGAGCCGACAGCGACGCGTTCAGTCTGCGTGGAGAGAAAAATCTAGATTAACGGTCGTCGTGGTTTTAATGAGTCCAGATTAAAATAATGTGTCAAAAACAGCCGTCAAATGAAACTGCTGTTACGTCTTGGACAGACGTTGCCTCGATGACTTTGCGGTGATTCACTTTTTTCTCACCTTGTAGTTTTTGAGGACGATTTATTCGGACGGACTAGAAATTTAAAAATCTGTTGAATCTGGTTTAGAGGAAAAAAGTTGAAGTGGAAAAAAGTCTCTTGACACAGTAAAGACGGGAGTTAAAAAAAAAAAAGCTCAGCTGGCAAACTTTCAAATATAAAAACAGGTGACTTCTACTGACGAGACGCCCAAACTGTAAAACCCAAAATAAAATAAAAATAAAAAGATGTTTTGCATCATTTGTTTCTTTGTAGCTCTTTATAGTAAAAGTCTGTGTTTATTAATGTCATTTAATGTCCAATATTGGTGATCGTGTTTCTCTTTCTATTCGTTTCTGGGGCTTTTTGTGTCATTCTGAATCTTTTTAAAGGTAGTTTTTCATCTTTGTGGTCATTTTATGTCTTATTTTGGTCGATTTGTGTCTCCCTTCGTCTTTTTTTTTCTCATTTCGGTCATTCTGTCTCTGCGATCTTTTGTCTCTATTGTGCGGTCGTTGTTTGTCTCCTGGAGAGATCGATCGATCGATCGGTTGATTCGGTTATCTGTCCGTGGATGATGATGATGATGACGACGATGACTTTACGCTCACATCTGTATGTGCTTCTTTTTGTTTTGTTTTAGATGGATATCGAAGTCTTTCACCTCGGCGCTGGAGGCGAACACGTCGTCTCGACGACCTGCGTCGTCTTTGCATCCAGATTCTGAAACTCGGCAATCAGAGACTCCAAATCCTCCTGCAGAGAAACACGAAGCGAGAAGGACAAAAAAACAACAACACAAAAACCAGATGGATTTTTATTTATTTTATTATTTTTTTTTAAGCATCTTGTTTCAGTTATTGTGGCACAATTTCTTTAAATTAGCATTTTGTTCCTGTTCTGCTCCCCAATTACAAACCTTAAACCGCAGTCAGGACAGGCTGCAGGTGTTTTAACCTTGTTAGTAACAGCTGGTAAATAAAGCGGGTGAATATAAATTGTAGAAAAAAATCAATATAATAATTAAAGGTGACTTTTAACCGTTTTACCTCCGTGTTTGACTTTCATTGACTTTCAGTGGGTTTTATTTTCAAGACCGTTGTGATAGCTTGCGTTAGTATTAATATATGCAAAAACGAACACACATTACGTCATGGAGGGGGAAGAAAACAACTATTTAGCAAATATTAACGTCTAATATTGAAACATGAAGAGTTCACCTCTTCTCGTTTGGACATCTTTGAAACCTTTTTCTCCATCTTGGCCGCCGTCTTCTCGGCTCCCTTCACCTTCTTCTCCTTCTTGCCTTTTTTCCCCATTTTGTCTGCCGGTAATTTCACGGACAACTGCTCTACTTTAATTTCCCGGTTTAATTCCGATGAATTCCGAGACACACGGAAAACACAAACACGCTCGCATGCCCGAAATCTCGGCGCTTTTACCCTCGACGAGTCAGATTTACTTCCGGCAACAACACGTGACGTCACCGGGTTGCGGTGAACGCGGCCAGCGCCCTCTGCCGCCTCGGAGGACGTAGGTGATATTGTTAGTTTTACATTTATGAATCCAGTTATTTATTTGTCTTTTTAAAACTACATCTTCAAGTAAATTTATTTATGAATTAATGAATGTGTATTTAAATAATATATTATTATAATATATAATAATTAAAGAGTCCTTCATTGCACCCTAAACATGCAAACTGATCATGCTTACTCAGCTCATTTTTGACACACTTGCAAACAAACATACAAACATGCTGGTGGGGAAATAGTCGTCGTAAGAATTAAGTAGAGCCAACTAATCTTTTTTGGTTAAATAAAGACATTTGTTAATTTCAGGTAAATTTAACTTAAAATATTTAGTTTCTATTTTTTTACCTTACAGCATATAAACATGAGTTATTCTGACTTAAGCTATTTGAATTGAATGACCTGAATGAATACACTGTTGAAAATGCACAAAGCTTATTAAATACAAATTGTAAAGAAGCAAAAGTAGCTTAGACTTCCCAGCATGCTCTTTGAGACTCATGTATATATTTTTTGTAGTTTAATTAAACATATTCACGATGGAAACTTCACGTGTGCCTTTAGAACACGTTAAATTAAGTTATGGGGGATTCTGCAGACGAGATATTGATTGACATCAAATCATTTCAAGTCATTTAGTGATACTTGAGATGCTCGTTTTAACTCCATGGCCACGACCTCGCTTCGTGTCCTCGTGCATGGCAGTAAAGAGTGGTCAGCATGTTTGAATGCACGTGTCTGTTTGTCTTCGGTGTGTGTTGAATGTCACAGAGACAAACAGACAGATGCTAGTCAGACGCAAAGCATCTTTGACACCTTGATAAAGCATTTTTGTTTTTCACTAAAACCCCTCGTGACCCGCGTTGAACTCACACGGCGGCGGCGAGGCTTCTTGTTGACTGTAGCTTCAAATGTAAAGTTAGTTCATTTAAAATAAACCAACATGGGGGAACTTTTGAACTCTGTTGAACAGATATGAAAATGCAAGATCAGGAAGCCACTTTACTGCTGCGATTGCCCTTTTTAAAAATAGTTTTCTTGCTCCCTTGCACTTGCAGTTATGAACTATAGTGCGCTTTTTAAAATGCATTTTGCTTTATTTTATATTTTAACCGTATTTTATTTAATCAATGTAAAGGCTTGTGTTTCAGTCACCTGTTCTTATGCAATTTATTTTTGTTTTCAAATAACATTTTTTAAAAGTTGGATGCTCCTTTATATCTGTTTTTAAGTAATTATCTTGCTGTAAAGCACTTTGAGCTGCATTTCAGGTACAAACGGAGCTCTAAAAATGAAGTTTATTATTATTATTATTATTATTATTATTGTCCCTGTTATTGAATGCACACAAAACATTGATTCAATAAAGATTTTCAATAAAGATTTTCTGGTTTGAGTGGAGAATTAGTTGGTTTTTTTTAATTGCACACACCAGAAATCCTGCAAACTGAGATGCTTCGTAAATGAATGACAGTACAAATTATGACCACAAGAGGGCAGCTGTGTGTTTACTTCTCCTTTTACAGATCTTTACAGGTACAGAAATATTTGATTGTCTAACACCTGAAGAGAGATAAAGACTCAGATTAAAGCAATATGTGGGTATTGAGTGGTGAGGATATTACCTGCCGCAGGATTAAATGATAACTGATATATATATATATTGCCCTCCGCTCCTTTGAATGCATCAGCCCACTCGTTATCCCTCCTGATTGTTTCATATCTCTTCACTGTGATTAAAAACGGAGGCCGCAATGTTTTTAGACGCGACATATTCATTTCCCAAGGCCACTTCTTTTTTTCTGCCGTGGCTATCAGCTCTTTCCGGACATCTATCAGCATATTGTGATATTCATTTTCCTCCCCAGCATCCACACACACACACACACACACACACACACACACACACACACACACACACACACACACACACACACACACACACACACACACACACACGCTGGTCTCAGCTGACTAAAAAAAAACACACACAACACGTGACTTCTCTGCCCACAACTCACTCCTGACTGCTAACTTGCGTGTGCGACTCACGGAGTGAAAGGTCGAAATGTGGGATAAATTTATATTTCCATTCATATTTGATATAATCTTTCCTCTGTCTCTGTGTGTGTGTGTGTGTGTGTGTGTGTGTGTGTGTGTGTGTGTGTGTGTGTGTGTGTGTGTGTGTGTGTGTGTGTGTGTGTGTGTGTGTGTGTGTGTGTGTGTGTGTGTGTGTGTGTGTGTGTGCCGTTAGTGAATATAATAAAACACAGTCTGTTCAGACAGGAAGGTTAGCAGAGAGCCCGAGGGACCACATGTTGATCATCTCCACCTCAGGCCGATGCAAAAACAGAAAAGTGAACATTAAAACCACAGATTTTACATAAAAGAGTTCGTAGCTTCAGGTCTGTAAAATGGTTCTGATCCAGAAGTGTCTTCAGCTGCAATACCAGCGAGTGCCACTAGAGGTCGGCTCCAAAAAGCCTCCGGCTCCATAGACTCCCATTCAACTTCTCTCATCAAATCCAAAGTGAATAAAATGTGTCCATCAGTTATCTCGGTGTTGTTAGCTAAAGTCACTCCTTCTTCTTAGTTTTCTGGAGGTCCATCTGAAAATAATCCCTCATTCATTAGAAAAGAAGATTCAAGAAGACCTGTTTTTGGGGGCGTGTCTGTTTGATTGACAGGCCTGTCAGGTTACAGCTATCGGTGGGCGGGACGTGGTATCGTCAAGTTTCCAATCAGATCCCCCCGCCCCCTCAAGCTCGTCCAAATATGGTCACAACCGCTCCGAACTACCAAAGGCGGCGCCGGACAAAATCCGAACTCGAGGCTTCATAACGGACGTTCACAAACCGACGGGTGACGTCGCCGCTGGGTAAAATAAATAAATAAACACAAATTAGAGTTGTTTTAAAGTCCCGATTAACACGCTTGCCTTCGGTCCCGGGAGGCGGACCGACTGCAGCGCTTTCCCAGGAGTCACGTGGGGATCCGTGAGACAGCGGCCATTGTGAGATTGAGAGCCGGACCGCCTCTCGGTGCCCGAAAGGCACGAACGTCCGCGAGGCGTCGGGAAGTGTTGATCAGCAGACACGTCGAGCCTCCGACCGGTCGTAAACGCCGCGATCACAAGCGCCGGCGGTCGTGTGGACGTGTCTTTGTAATGATAACTGGCTATTTGTGTTTGCAGCTTCGGATGCCTGCGAGTGAAATTCTTCGGCCGAGATAAAGGGACAGTCGGCGTTTCTTTAAAGGAAACGCGTGCCGAGAGGATTTTGAAGTTCAGCCACATTTTGAAGCTGAACAATCGAGTGCTGTCTGAATTGAATTCCTCTGAAACTGGACTTGAAATGACCGAATTTGATTCACTTGGTTTGAGTTTATTTGGCGTTCGTTGGCTTGACTCGACTAAATTTGACTTTGACGTCAGTTTGTTTGATTTGAGTTGACCTCACTTCATTGATCGGACTTTATTTAGTTGACTTGACCTCAGTTTGTTTGATTTTTGTGGACTCATTTTGCCTTCATTGCCTTGACGTGACTTTGTGTTGATGACTTTGTTGATTTCACTCGACTCTGATCGAGCTGAATTGATTGGTTTGTTTGAATTTAGTTGAATTCCTCGTTGGGTTTGTTCAGTTGTTTCCACTTGAGATGACTTGAACTGACTTATTTTGATTTAACCTGACTTGATTTAATTTACTTAACAAAAGTTGAGTTCGTTATTTTTATTTTTATTAACCGGAACTTAAGCAGACTTGAACTACTTGTTTTAGTTGACTCTCAACCTGCCCGAGTTCAAATCAGCTCGTTTGTGTCCGTTTGATTTTACTTAATTTTGTCTGGAACAGATTTGATTTACTTCAACGGAGTTTGTTCGATTTTAGTCGATTAAACTAAAGTGAATTTGAAATTGACTTGAACTGACTTATTTTAGTCGACTCAACTTGACTCAATTCAACTGATTGTTTTTTAGTTTGTTTGATTTTACTTATTTTCGTCTGAACTCGACTCATCGACTTGAACTAATTTATTATAACTCGACTCGACTCCATTAACTGAACTTGACTTTGTGCTGTTTGGTTTGAGTTTCTGATTTTTTTTTTTTCTCTTGCGTTGATCCGACTCAACTTCAGTTTGTTGAGGTGACATGTTGATTTGATGAAATCGGACTTGATTTGAGTTTGTTGGATTTGAACTGATTTGGTTTTTAGTTGATGTTTCTACGGTGATTGTTTTTCATGTTAGTTGTTTTTAGCTCGTCGTTCACTTCGACTTTCGACGGCCGCTCTCGTCTCGAACCGATATGACGCAGGTTGACTCGACGTACTTTTAAAATGACTCGGCTTCGCTTGACATCTGATTGGACTTAATTCGGGATCATTTAACTGGACTTCTGAACGCGGGTGCTTTTAGAGCTGCAGGTCAGTCGGAGAGTCGAAATGGGAACACGGACATCTTCTCTGAACAAACGATGTTTTATCTGATGATCACATCAGAGCAGATGGTCGCACCTGTGTCCCTCGGCATTAACACACACACACACACACACACACACACACACACACACACACACACACACACACACACACACACACACACACACACACACACACACACACACACACACACTAATGCTGTTGTGACTCAGCGAGGTTGCGTCAATACTGCCCTCGGCATCGTGCCGTCTCGCCTGTTAGCCTGGACGTCTGGTTGTGACTGACGCTGCAGGGAGGGAATAACGGAAAAGAGGCGACGAGATGAGACGGAGATGTTGACACTTGAAAAAGAAATCGGAAATTACCCCCAGCGGGATGAGAAAGGTTTGTTTAAATAGACGCCGGTGCAGCTGCTGCACGCACACAAACATGGCAGCAGGAACACACAACTCACAGACCATCGTGGAAAACGGATATCATCCTCCTGAAACAATGAAATTCAGAAATTTAAGCAAACGCACACATCTTTTTTTATCACTGTTCGTTATACAGTACAATATTTATTTCCTTCATGTGACCTGATACCAAATCTATAAGAATTAAGTTGTATTCAGACTCCAAAAATATTTGTATAATTAATTTTTATATTTATTTAAATTTGTCCCTGCACACACAGAGTCCTGATAATGCGGTGGTTCGTAGGATTATCGAATTTGAAAAGGAATCATACAAGAAAATGCAAAGTATTTTAGTCATCAGTCCTTCATCCTTCTCTCAGCACTTCAATTTGTTAAAACCTTGTTCGCACACGTACATATTGATCAAGCAACAGTTGATATACATATAGTTGACTGGAATTGATGAGAATAAAGTTTTGTTTGAATCTAATCAGCAACAAACCCGAACTTCATGTTGTGTTTCAGGTCCTCTGCTGCTGCTTTAATCCTCACAAACAATAGAGAAAGACAAACACAAGTAAACAAGTGACTGTTTGATCCCAGCGCTCCACCCAGCATCCGTGTGTGTGTGTGTGTGTGTGTGTGTGTGTGTGTGTGTGTGTGTGTGTGTGTGTGTGTGTGTGTGTGTGTGTGTGTGTGTGTGTGTGTGTGTGTGTGTGTGTGTGTGTGTGTGTGTGTGTGTTTATTAAGGGAAGTGAAAATCAGAGCTCACACCTGTCCGTGTGGATGCAGACTGTTTGTTGTACTGCAGTCTAGTTTCCTCTCGCACGGCTTTTATCAGCAGCTGCAGCAGACTGTGGGAGAAAAGAAAAAAAAACAACAACTGCAAAACAAACTGAACAAGAAAAAAAAGAACTTGTTTCCATCTAGTTTAGCAGGTCCTTGACTCTGTCCCGTCTCCACACTGCCCCTACAGGCCATCTTGTATATTGCACCTTGTTCATTTCTGAGGATGTTCACAACCGAACGGTCCAAACAGACCCAGTTTAAAACCTCGGTTCCACACTTTAACGATATCACCTTGAAGAATTGCTCAGTCTTATTAGAATAAAGAACGTATTTACTTACAATGAAAAATAACTCCTTTATTCCGCACATCAAAAACATGGAAGGAACCTCAGGAAGTGAAGACGGATCCCTCCACAAAAAAAAAAAAAGAAAAGCAGATTATAAAACTGTACATAAAACGATGCATTTATATTTCAAAACTTGTTGCCTCTGAACTTTTTCATTATGAGGTCTTTATCGTGCGCTACTGCAAATATGCATTTGTCTAATTATTAAGCTGAGTTTATGCCCGGTTAGTCCAGCGCAAACAAATCAATTGGACCTGAATCTGAAGAAAACTTATAGGTTACGATCTAGTCAATAATTAATTGTGCCTTAAAACATATAACTCTTTATCTATAATCGAACATCAATCATTGAGCTAGTTTTAAACTCATAAACTCATGACTGGTTTCTATGACTGTTGTGTGGTAGTTACACTTCTTTAACAACAGCTGTTGGAAACAGTGTCTTCGTGGTGATAAGCTGTTCTTGATGAAACGTACTGTTCTTACGGTTCCCAGCAGACGTATCAAGCAAACGTCTTATCTTGTGATGCAAAATGTTTTGGCAACAAAAACATTTTGTTTGTGAGGGAATGATTGTGCTTTTAGTTCATTGTAAACAGTTGTAGACTTTTTTTTTTCTGTGTTAAACAAGATCGTCTTTCCCGAAACTTAAACAAGTGCCAAAACGTTCACCATGAACATTTCTAAAATTTAAAAAAAGGGGGATATTATCTTGAAGGAGCCGAGGTTTTTGCCGGGAAAATAATATTTTGTCAGTGAATATCATACTCCAACAGTGTATTTAAACTAAAAGAATTTAATATAAACATTTGAATATAATTTCGATTCAATTCTGAAATTATTTTGAAGAAGGAAATCGATTTAAAAAAAAATTCAGTTCTAAATTTTTGTTTTTCATTTACCTATTTTATTAAAATTAACAAAACTTTTGGCGCCAGACGTTTTCCATCACAGCTCGTACGGTGTTTTCCAACTTCACCAAAACTCCAAAAACTCTTTGTAACGCAAATGAAACCAAAAACGACGACAGATGGATTCAGTAAAAAAGACAAATCTCTCAATCTAAACGCCCCCGAAGGTCAACCGAGGCCTCTTTTAAATGTTGCATTAAATTCATTCGTTCAAATCCGTTGTATAAATCTAAGATTATTAAATTAACTTCAAAAGAAATTTTAAACCCACATTTCTGCTTTTAATTTAACTGCTGATGAAGATCATGTAATGTGACTGAAAGCTATTGAACGGACTTGCGGTCCGACATCGTGGGATGAAATGATGGATCGCAAAGATCTTCTGCACGTTTGAAGTGAAACCGTTTTAGTTTTGTCGCCATCGTAGCTTACGTTCACCACGAGACCGCGAACTCGGCCTCGGATCAGTCGTCCAATCGAATGCTCCAAATACCCGAGAGGATTAAAGCTCCTTCGGTCCGGCGAACATTCATCGGCCGTGACCTCAAAAACCAACCGGCTTTCGTTTGTATTTTAAAACCTGAGTACATTTTTTTTTTTTACCCGATTTGTTTTTTAAACTCCGTCGAAATGTTAGTGAACGTGAACATGTACTTTCGAAGAGGTTACGAGAGAAACACTTTTATTTATTTTTTTCTCTTGAATAAAAACAGGAAATACAAAAAAAATCATACAAATGTCAAGAGGGAAAGACCATGAAGACGGCGGCAGCGGCAGCACGGTGGTTAAAAGGTCGCTCCGTCCTCAAGCTCTTCTCCGGCGTCGTCCAGAAAACAGCTGATGCTCAAAGTAAAAGTTGGCATTTCTAACGGCATTTAAACGCATCAAACTGAGACGCGACAAAGAAGAAACAAGCGCTTCGAGTTGTTCGAATAACTGTTCGAGGAAGCGCCGTTTTTTTTTTTTTTGGTGTCTAGATTATATTATGATATTTTTATGAGGGACTTTTTTAGCTGCAACTTCAGCACGAGACGTTGAACAGCGCCAACAACCGCCATTTAAAAAAAACAAAACAAACAAAAACAAAACAAAAAACACTGTAAAATGTTTTCCGCGTAAACAACAGCATCAGCAGTTATCCTTAAACAAAATAAAAATAAAATAAATAGACTCAGAGAACGTCTTTGTTTTCGTTGTTTCACGACGGGGGGGGGGGGGGGCAGAAGTAATGTTGCCATGGCAACCACCAGCTCATCACCATCTTTCATCGCTCCAGCGTTCCTATTGGCCGGGCAAACACGAGCGCACATCAACAGTTGTAATGCTGCTTTTTATCTACTCAAACTACGTCACTTATATTTTAACACAAACTTCTTATTTGATGTTTTTGTTGATGTTAATTTCATCTTTCAGGTTTAATCTTCCTTCATCTGAAGCTCAACTGTGGTTCAAATCTCATCTCTGTCAACATAGTCTTGTTATAAATAAATAAATAAATATATGTGAGTATATATATATAAATATATATATATATATTCTCCCGGTGAGTTTTGAATCTGGTAAACGCCACGCTAGGAGGTGTGATGTCCTTCCCAAACCCGAGTTTCCGAAGGTAAAAGAAACAACTCGAGAGTCGTTCCTCTGTTTGGTCTGAAAGCGTCCGAGTGTCCCATCACAATGACTGCAGCTGCAACAAAGCACGCCCCCCCCTCCCACCCCCCCCACCCTCCCCAAAAAAGGCTTTAAGACTCCCACATCCATTCAACTGTAGCCTAAAACCCCGGGAACAGAAGTAGGAAGCAGGAATTTGCGGCTACTTGAAAAGAAAAACCGTTTGATGGGACGCTCGGAGAACTTTGAGCGTCGGCACTTTTGTTTTTCTTTCTGGAGCGCCGAGGAGCGAGAAGAGCACGAAGGCTCGAAAAGAAGCACTCGGTCGGACGGTCACGTCGAGCAGCGCGAGCGAAGGAACAAATCTTCGCTTCACTCTGAAGGATTACTCTTCTGCATCGAGAGCCGAACGAGGCAAAACCAGAAAAGTTGGAAGAGCTGCAGCTGAATACCGAGACGAAGGCGCCGAGCGGCTCACGACTGGACTTGGTCTGAATTTGAACCGCAGATAAACAACGCAACCTGAAAGCTTTTTAAAATGAACACGGATCCTAAAAACGTCTTCAAAAAAAAAAAAAAAAAAAAGGTTCACGGCCGAGCTGGGTTCAGACTCGCAGCCCGTTTTATTATTTTTCTTGCGGCTAACTTAAAATTAATACGTATTCAACAATCGCTGCGTATATTTTGAGCCTTTGAAGCCTTCGTTTGTAAACGCTGTCAAATTAAGGACGAGCTGGAACCGAATATTCACCGTCATCTTCCTCAATCCTGCGTTATATTTTTTTGGTCCACATGGGGGCACTACAAACACAACAATAACACGTCAGCAAACATTTGCCTATTTTAAACACCCAGCAAACGTAACGATGTACTTTCAGCTTTGTTTTGGTCTTTAACTGCTAAATGCTCCACTTCGTTCCATCACATCCAACGTTGTCTTCGCAGCTCTACGTTTATCAGAACTTTTTCACTGAACTCAAAAAGCTTTTTTCTTGGTCGCTGAGAGAGGTGAGGATGAACCAAAACAAGGAGCTGAAAGACCATAAAGAGCTCTGTAGAGTTAAAGGGAGCAGCAGAGTCGATAATGAACTGCGGACTTGACGACTTTCACATTGTTTTCGCGGCATTTCATCCACCGTTCATATAAAATATCGATTAGCAGCTTTATCCACGAAAAAAACTCATTTTAAATTAGATGATAAATAATAAGAGATTAAATAATAAGAAAGAAAAAAAATCAAGAAATAACATGAAACTATCAAAACAAACACAAGAGAACACAAGAGTGGAAAAAAAAAAAACTCAAAATTTATTTGAAAAGCACTTTTCACAAATTGCGCTGTAAACAAATTAGAGGGACTAAAATAACAATAAAACATCAAACGTTCCTAAAAATAAATAAATAAACTTTTCTACGGTTCTATCCGTGTTAGTTTCCCACCGGCTCTGCGATGGCTGAAGTGTTAGAAAGGTTCTACCTCTAAAAAAACAACAACAACAACAACAACAACAACGTACACATTAACCCCTCCGGCGTCCGCCGCGCTCACGCTGTCTCCACGGAGACGGCGCCGCCACGGTAACGTGTACTTTTGGTCCATCGTTGCCAGGAGGGGTGTGTGTGTGTGTGGGGGGAGGGGGGTGTTGACATTAGTAATACATCACAAACCTTTATTGTTGTTGTCGTAACTGTCGCAGTGTAAATGAGAAATGAAAAACCAACGGTTCGTAATGTGATCGGAGAAGGTGCTCCTTGTGTACTTCAACCCCCCCCCACCCCACCCTCCGCCCCCCCACCTTAAAAACAAAACAGAAGAACAACAAAAGCATGTGATCCTCTTTTGACCTTTCACCCCTCAAACGCCCCAAAAACACTTGGAAACACAGCGGAGAACGTAACGGAGGTGTCGAACGGTGACAAAAGTGTACATAGTAAATAATACGGAGGAAGTGTGTGTGTCCCAGAACTAACCCCCCCCCCTCCCCCCCCCACACACACACACAAACTTCAGAACAAACATCCACAACGCAAAACAAACAAAACAAACAAAACAAACAAAACAAACGTGTGCGCTACAGTCGGCTTCATCAGCCTGAAACACTCTCTGTGCTGCAGCGACGTCGGGGCTCGTTGTGTGGCGAGATATTGATCCTGACATCGCCGACCCCGAAACACGATTTTGTTCCACTTTTGGACTGAAAATAGTTTCCCATCTCGGAGATTGAAAAAGAAAAGACTCGAAATCCTGCGAGGCGACTTCAGTAGACGGCACATAATACGCTCGTTTGCTTCCACAAAAGCAAAAAAAAAAAAAAAATTGTTGTTTTTTTCTGGCTCTTCTAGTTAAGCAAAGTTGGCTCAGTTTACCGAGCTGCTGTGAAGTCAAACACGGCAGCAAGACTACGTGTGATGGAATATATATATATATATATATATATATATATATATAAAAAAAGAAATCTGACTGACCCGAATCCTCGAATCTTCACGAACGTGTGACGTCGTTAATCCCGCTTTGCGACGCCTCTGATTTATCGAAACAGCGGGTTTTTTAAGACTGCGGTCGCACGTCGTCGACTGTTTCGACCTCGTTTTTGCCACGTAAGGCACAACTTGCTACAAAATACAGCAGGTTTTCTGACGAGAGGATGTTTCACATGAACGTATTCACGTGAAAATTGTGTTTAAACAACTCATTAAAATGCATTGTAGAAACAAAAAACGGAAAAAAAAAACAACAACAACAACGCAGTAACTACAAATGGTAGAGACTAAAACAAAATAGTCAAATAATGTCAGTAACATGAGAAACAACAGGAAAAACTGGTTAAAGAGCTTCAGACGCCTTCATCAGGTCCATATCAGCACCCTGCAGACAGGGTGTGTGTGTGTGTGTGTGTGTGTGTGTGTGTGTGTGTGTGTGTGTGTGTGTGTGTGTGTGTGTGTGTGTGTGTGTGTAGGAGAGAGAGAGAGAGAGAGAGAGAGAGAGAGAGAGGGTGAAAGTGGGTTAACGGAGGTCAAGCTTCATCGGCTGTGATGTCAGAGCCCAGAGATCGCTGTCGGTGCAATTTGATTGGCCATTGGCTGAAGTGAGTGGGCGGGGCCTTCTAGCACCTCTGAGGCACGACCTCCATCACCTTCTGACACCAGACCGTGGTGGAGACTGTCAAAACACACGAGAGAGAGAGAGAGAGAGAGAGAGAGAGAGAGAGAGAGAGAGAGAGAGAGAGAGAGAGAGAGTTGTGTTTACAACATTTAAATGAACTTCAAGAAAATACTCCAAAAGAAACGAGTGAATTAAAGCCGGTTTCCATCCGCTATGGTTTCAAATACTTGGGGGATAAAATCTGTCTATACAAGTGGACGTAGCTTCATGAAGGCCGACAAGGAAGCGACTTAAACTGCAATACCACCGACGGCCACTGGAGGTGGGCTACCAAAACAAAACAACAAAAAAACTCGGGCTCCATAGACTCCCATTCAAACTTCTCTCATTAAATATTTGTCTTTTGTTTTTTTTCGTGATGTACTCACAGATTCCACGCAGCATCCACTTGGGTTTGTTCTTCCAGTACACGCCGACGTAGTAGACGGGCAGTCCGGTGGCGATGATGCCGAAGCCGATGGCGCACTCCATGGGGGTCTTCCAGATGGAGACGACGATGAGGAAGAGGCAGGCCAGCACGAAGCTCACTGGCAGCAGGATGTTCACCTGCAGGGGGGAGGAGGAAGAAGAGTGAGTGAAGAGCTCCTCAGCGCCCCCTTCAGGAAAGGAGTGGGATGAGCTGCTTTTAACCTTCATGCCACTAACTTTTCTGTTTGCAGATACAGAGAGCAAAGAGGGAACCAAAAACAGAGAAGTTATGGAGCAGATATCTACCGTATATATATATATATCTCAGAGCAGAGAGCCGATGAATGCTGCTGATGCTCTTTAATAAATTAATAAATCTAAGTGTGATTCTGGTGCAGCTCTGTTGAGCAGCAGGAATGTGACTGACAAAGAAAAGAAAAGGAGAGAGAGAGAGAGAGAGTGGGAGAGTGAATGAGAGAGAGAGAGAGAGAGAGAGAGAGGTCAGCACAGAGACAGAGCCACCACTGTCTCACACACACACACACACACACACACACACACACACACACACACACACACACACACACACACACACACACACACACACACACACACACACACACACACACGGACCAACAAATCTATCTTCCCTGTTTCAAAAGTGTAAAGATTGACAGGACTTTTTTTTTTTTTTTTTTACTTGATTTTCCTCCCCTAGAAAAACAGGACTAAACAAATCCAAGTCCCCACAACGTAAGGACTACAAGTACACACACACACACACACACACACACACACACACACACACACACACACACACACACACACACACACACACACACACACACACACACAACGACAGCAGCTGACAAGCATCCAGCTCCTCTTCTGTCCTTTAATCAGCGATCAGTCTCTTTTCATCTGAATGGATCTTTGTTTGGCCGGCAGACCGGCAACGTTTTTCTTGTCTGCCGAAGCGAACCGGAGTCAGCGGTGACAAAAAAAAAAAAAAAAAAGTCCAAGTCCGTCCTCCATAGTTCGCTCTCCTCCCTCTTTCACGTCCTTATTCCTTCTCGCGGTTTCAGGACTCAAAAGTAGCTCAAACGAACGGAGACGTGAATGTCGATCCTGTTCTTTGAAAGAAGTTTGGTCTTTTGTTTTTTGTTTTTTACGTTAAACATTAAGGCCTTTCAGCTTCCATGCACTTTAGAGGGGGGAGAGTGTCACCCAGGTTATTTTCACTTGAGAGCTCCAATTAACAGACGTCCCCTAAATGCCTCACATGCCGGCTAGACAATTAAAACAATAAGTGACACACACACACACACACACACACACACACACACACACACACACACACACACACACACACACACACACACACACACACACACACACACACACACACACACACACAGAAGAAGCCTCCTGTTATAGCAGCTGTCTCATATTGCTTATTTGAACTGTATTTGTGTTTAATTTTATGCATTTTATCTTGTTTTATTCTGCATCTCATTCCTTTCCTGTGTGTGACGGGACGTCCGACTCACCTTGATCGGCCGCTCCAGCTCGGGCTTCTTATAACGGAGCCACATCATGCCGACGATCGCCAAGGCGATGCAGAGCCAGTTGAAGAAGCTGAAGAAGTTGATGACGGAGAAGATGTCGTTGGAGAAGGCGTAGAGCAGCGTCATCAGACACTGGAGGGAAGAAACACAGAAACACACACAGGTCACCTGTCTGACGTTCATCATCGACGACGTCAGGTCATGTTCATGATTTCATGTTTATTTATTCAGGAGAAGAAGAAGAAGAAGAAGAAGAAGAAGAAGAAGATGAAGATGAAAATAAGATGACAAATGAAAAGATGGCGATTATTAAGATGACGAAGATGACAATGAAGAAAATAACGATGAAGACGAAGATGAAGCAGAAGATGATGATGAAGACGACGATGAAGAAGAAGATGGCGATGAAGATGACGAAAAGATGACAATGAAGAAAATAATGAAAAAGATGACGATGAAGACAATAACGATGAAGACGAAGATGACAATGAAGCAGAAGAAGATGACGATGAAGAAGATGGCGATGAAGAAGAAGATGACGATGAAGAAGATGACGATGTAGAAGATGACGATGAAGAAAAGAAGATAACGATGAAGAGGAAGATAATGAAGAAGAACAAGAAAAAGATGACGATGATGAAGAAGATGGGGATGAAGGAAAAAAAAAAGTGGCAATCCAAAGAAAAACAAACAACATCTCAAGTGAAATAGAAAATAAAAAAAATAAAAACAGCTGCAATGACTGCTTATCGCCACAGGTGTCGCCAAAGAGAACAACAATAACAACAAAAACCAAGATCTCTGCGATTCTAATTTGAATTAATTATCATTTTATATACGATTAGAAAAAAAAAAAGGAGCACGTACGGTGAATATGAGCGAGGGGAGCGGCGTCAGCAGCGTCGGGTGGATCATGGACAGCAGACTGGGCAGGTGACCCTCCCGGGAGCCCACGAAGAACAACCTGACACATCAACACCTCATTATTAATAATAATAATAATAATAATAATAATAATAATAATAATAATATTGAGACGAGATTCTGGGTGTTTCTGGAGGTGCTTCCTTGTGTGTGTGTGTGTGTGTGTGTGTGTGTGTGTGTGTGTGTGTGTGTGTGTGTGTGTGTGTGTGTGTGTGTGTGTGTGTGTGTGTGTGTTACCTGGATGACGTGAACAGCGAGCCGTTGACCGATCCGAAGCAGGACAGACCTACAAACACGGGGATGATCCACGCCATGGGACCCAGGTGGACGTTACCGAAGTCCTGCAGGACACGCACACGCACACACGCACACGCACACACACACACACACACACACACACACACACACACACACGCACGCACGCACACACAAAACACAAAACACAGAAAGTTGCATAAAATTACACTCAAGTACGCCAACGTTTATGGTCGGGAAACAAACGTTGAATTTCAATCCTTCAGTCGCCGTGCCAACGGAAAGTTAAAGTTGAGTTGATGGTAAACTGTTTATTTCATTTGATTTGATACAAAAGTGCGCGCTCACCACGGCGACGGCCTCCGAGCTGAGCATCTGGTCGGGCGACAGCGTGGTGAAATACGCCAGGTTGGTGAGAACGTAGACGGCCGTCACGATGGGCAGAGAGATGATGATGGCTAGAGGAAGGTTTCTGAAGGGGGGGAAAAAACAATGGCCGCCTGTCAATCAACCTTCTGTAAAAACACACAGTACTTTAAACATATGACAGTTTTTAAAAGGGTTTGAACTCACTTGTAAGGTTCGATCATCTCCTCCGTAACGAAATTCAAGTAGTTCCTGGAAGAGGCCAAAAAAAAATCCGATCCGGTTACAGAATAAAAACAGATGTTTTATCTTCCTGCCAGATTTCTTTTAAATATTCCTGGTGTCCCACAACATGTCCGGTTACAGCGCCTCCTCTTCTTTTTAAAAGAAAACTAAAGTCCTGTCTTTCAAATTTGGCTTTCTAGTGATGTTTATCATCCCGATATGAAACTGTAAATTATTGTTTCCATCCCTGGTGTTTTTTGTTTTTTTCCTGAGTTTTATTTATTTGATTCTTAAAATCGTGGTTTTATTGTTGCGGTTTTAAATCCTTAATTTTGATTTAACTTAGTTTTACCTTATTCATTTTTTTTTTAACTTATTGTTCTGTTTGTAAGATTTTTTATTTTTTTATTTTATGTTGCTCTGATGTGAAGCACTTTTGGGGCTCGTATTAAAAGGTATTAAATATTGTATTATCGGTCTGTATATGTCCAAGAATTAAAAAAAAAAAACTAAAAAAAACTCAGAACAAAGAGGAATCTTTTTGACCCGATATTAGACTATTGTAGACAAAGAAAGACGTTCTTCGCGTTTTTAGAGCGAAAATAAAAGGAGTTAAACGACTATTTCAATTTCAGCGGAAACTTATCATGATAAGATGATGTCACGCTACTAATTTACACCAAAGCGTAATCCATTTCCATCCATTTTGATTGAGGGACTCTGGTTGGTCCTGATGTTGAACTCACCAGCCACCGTAGGCGAACAGGCCGCTGTAGAGCGCCAGGCCGAGGCTGCCGAACTCATACTTGGAGCCCTTGAAGGAATTCTCCGGGAGAAGTCCGTCCGTGCCGCCTGGAGGAGGAGAAGAAGAAGAAATGGATAAAAAGAGACAAATAAATAAATAAATACGGATCCAACCTGCCAGACAATAAATGAAACAACACAGAAAACAACAACAACAACAACAACAACAACAACAACAAAAAAGCCCACAGAGGGAAAGACGAATATTCCTCCTTAAATCCATCTTGGTATGCGGATCAGTGCCGGTCTGGAGAATCGCTGGAGTTAAGACGGTCAATAATAAGAAACGCAGACCGACCCGAGGCATCGAGAGAGAAAAAGTCTTCATTAAAGGATCATTACAGTTTGTTTTTTAATATAACCTCATATTTTCTGTTCACGTGGAATCTGTGTTTGAGGAGACGCAACAAGACAGCGAGCAAACGGTGTAAAAAGGAAGCACGAACTTTCCAGAAAAATGTTTTTGTTTTGTTTTGTTTTTACATGAATTAATTTAAACGTTTGTTTTTTTGGGAAAAAGCTTCAGGGAGCTCGAGCTCGACCCTCGATGATAAACCGGAAATATATCCTTTAATTTATTCTTTAAGTAGCTGTACCTGACTTTTTATTTTGAATTTGCTTAAAGGTCCCATGTCTAAATTAAAACAGGTCTAAGCACTGTATGAACATAAAGTGTCAAAAGGCCGTGTGGGACTCCCATAAGTTTGTGATGTCACAAACTCAACACTCTTGTCAAATGTCCTGTTGACCAACGAGACCGTAAAATAAAAAGTCTGCGGTTGAACTGGGCAAGCGTCAATCAGAAGAGAGTCAGCCAATCAGAAGAGACGTCTTAAAGAAACCGACAGGCTGCTGTTGGTAGAGCTCCAAAGAAAAGCTTCAAAAAATAAATAAAATAAATGTAAAACAATATTTGTTTCGGTGCTTAAAACCACTAAAATATCTTCTTATGCATATCAACACCGTCATGAAGCTTTAAAGTTTTATTCATTGGAAAAGGAAAACGTTTCAAGAGACTTTGAATGCCTTTAAATGGCCGTGACATTATTTCACCAACACTGTTTTCTGAAATGCTTTTTGACCCCTCGGGGCCTCCGTACGTAACAAAGTCGAAAGGGAAGTTTGCAGGATGATTTTATAAACTACAAAACAACAGTAGCACTTCTACACTTCTAATTTCACAGATTAACAGTTTTCAAGACGCTAATAAATCTTTAAAGTCGCACTTGTTATGATGCAGACTTTTGCTATTTGGTCATTGAGCGATTTCGTTCCCGCGGTGTGAAGAAGTCCGAAAGGAGGTTGAAAGGTACGCCGACGTCGGTGGAGGAGGACGGAGAATACTCGGGACTGTTTTGCGAGGATTTACGGGACCGGCTTCTCCTCCGACCACCGGGTTTTTCTGCCGGTTTTTGTGGATCTGTTCAACATTCCTGCTCCCGGCGACGTGCACGCACATTCTCAGACACGGCGACGGTTGCTAAACCAACATCCCCGGGCTCTGTTGGTACTGGGAGGGTTTTAGCAATAAGCCGCCGTGCAGTGTGGGAAAAAAAAAAAAAAAAAACAGATTACTTGGCTGTCTGTCTGCCCGGACCGTCTCACGTGTTCATACCTACGACCAGACAGATGGGTTTGTCCTGCGTGGTCTGCGTACCGGCCTGGCGGGGGTGCTGCGCCGGGTCCGGGTTTTTAAATCTCTTGTTGTTTTTGGAGCCGACCTCTACTGGCCCTCGGTGGTACTGCAGCTTAAAACACTTCCACATCGGCCTCATTTCTCAGACCCGGAAGCTACTTTTATTTACAGTCTATAACCTCAACTCCAGATGTTTTTACCGTACAACATTTATTTGTCAGTTGTGGTTGAACCCCGTTGAATTTATCCGGTTCTTATGGATTAATCAACCAGCGATAAACTGATAATTAAATATACGACATGGCAGCACTGACACGTGTCTTTCTGCGACCAAACCAAGCGGCAAACCAACAACGACTTCGGATGTTGTCCGTCGTCATCCTGCTATTTCGAAATCAAAACCATGAATACAAAATCATGAATCTGCAAATTAAAGACTTAATTTAAAAATACATGGCATGGTGTGTGTTGTGTGAATAAGGGTTAGCTGAGATGGTAAACTGTATATCAATCCACTGGTTATTCTCCAGGTCAGGAAAATGTGCTTTACTGAAGAATATCTGCGAAAAGGATGGTGCTGCTTTTTTTTTTTTTTTAAATAAAAAAAAAAAATCGTATTTTTTTCGAAACCAGTTGAGAAACCACACATCCCAATAAAACGTGACCTCGTTCCACCTCTGGCCTCGTTTGCCCTCGTCTTTGCTCGTCAAATATCCTGTTCCTCCTGCAGCTTCGGTGAAGACTTCACCTACTTTAACATTTAGGTTAAGTCTGACTCATCAACGACTCATCAGTTCCTTTATTCTCAGATGGGAGGTTTCTGCATTGAGGGCAAATTTGTTGTAGCATTCAGTCGACGTGTGTGTGCAGGTGTAACATTGCTCTACTGGCATGGCAGGTGTAGTTAAGTGTAATTTAGTCTTCTGTTACATTAATTGACACACATGTTGTCAATAACCTGTTCCTGACTTGTTCAGGCAGGGCAGTAGTCCATGTTACCGTTGAGTGGATATCAAAAGTGAACGTAGCTTTTGCTCCAAAAATTCTCCTGATGTTGTGCAGCATGTATCTACAGGAACGTGTTGTTGCAGTGATGTTGGCAGTAAGAGAGAGTTGACTGTCGAGTGTCTCCGAGGTTCTTATCAGTCAGGGTCGGGATAACAGAGTTGTTGAAGGTCGTAGTCAGGTCGAGGGTGGGAGAGTCTTTCCCTGGAAGGAAGAGCAGTTCAGTCTTGTGGAGGTTGATTTTCAGGTGGTGTGAGGACATCCATTGATATATGTCAGTCAGACAGGCAGAGATTCATGCTGCTACCTGTGTTTCAGATCTGGAAAAGAGAGGATCAGTTGGGTGTCATCAGCATAGCTGTGGTAGGAAAAGACATGTGAGTGAATGACAGAGCCGAGAGAGTCGGTGTAGAGAGAAGAGGAGGGGACCCAGGACGGAGCCTTGAGGGACACCAGTAGTGAGAGGACAAGGTTCAGACACAGATCCTCTCCAAGTTACCCGGTAGGTGAGGTCATTGAGGTTGGATGAGAACAGGGAGAGAACTCCCATTCAACTTCTCATGAAATACAAAGTCAATAACTTTGTTTCGGTGTTGTTAGCTAAAGGCGTTCCTTCTTTTTAGTTTTCTCGAGGTCGAACTAAAAATAATCCCTCATTCATTAGAAAATAAGCTTAAAAAAAAAAACCTGTTTTTGAGGGGCGTGTCTGTTTGATCTGTCGGTGGTAACACAAGTGTTTTAGAGAAAAGTCTTACAGGCACTTCATTTCTTCAGGAGGAAATAAAAACGAATTCAGCTGCATCTTTATTGACTCTTTCGCACTCTCATTAACAAGAAAACACGGAACGAGCTCCTTCATTCAGCGAGATGTGTTTTGTTTCGCCGGATTAAGACCAGACTTCCTCGTGTTTGCCAGCGATGCGGAGAAACCTCTAAAGTTCACAAATATGTTTCTTTTTTTTCTTTTTTCTAACTCCACTCTTTTAAATCTGCTTTGTTTCTTCCTTCGCCTCATTACTTTCCACCACGCATCGGCCGGTCACATGACACCGGTGCCAGGCAGTGAAAGTGAGACACACACACACACACACACACACACACACACACACACACACACACACACACACACACACACACACACACACACACACAATGAAATATCACACACACACACACACACACACACACACACACACACACACACACACACACACACACACACACACACACACACACGAGTGCACACATGCCAACATGGACTGAATAAACCGAAGTGAACTTGAAGGATTCGGCCATTAAAAGGAGTCTGATGAGGATTCAGTGAGAACATTCAGACTGAAATGAATGAAATTCTTCATCTTTTCAGAAAAGTAAAAACACTCTGAAGCGGGCGCATCGATCAGGGACTCGTGCAATGAAGTTGAAGTCGTTCTAATCGACCGTGACGTCGTCATCTTTGCTATTTTGGAGCCAGACGTGACCATATTTGGACGAGCTGGGGACGGAGCATGCAGTGAATCAGGACACGAATGCCCCGCCCACCTATAGCAGAAACCTGACTGCACCACAGGCCTGTCAATCAAACAGACACCCCCCAAACATACCTCTTCTTCATCGAATTATTTTTTTTTTCCCCAGATGAACCAACAGAAAATTAAATCAGAAAGAATGACTTTGTATTTCATGAGAGAAATTGAATGGGAGTCTATGGAGCTTTTTGGAGCTGACCCTCTGGTGGTACTCGGTGGTATTGCAGTTTTAAAGCACTTCGGAAACAATCATAAAAGCAGCGTAAACTGCTAACTACAAATTAAAAAAAAATTAAACGGGTCATAATTCTCAAAAAGTCATAAAAAAAAAATCACAGTTGATGCAATGATCGTATCGGTGTCATTTCTCTTGTTTTTACCGGCGACTTAAAGTAATGCGCTTCTACCGCCAGAAGGTGGCGGTGATTCACCTTCAACCGCTAACAGACAACAAGGTGTGTGTAGGAAGATGAAGACGAGAGAAGGAGGGAGGGCGACGCTGTTGTTACAGATGAAGAGTGACGGGATGAAGGTTGAGGGAGCGGGAGCCTTACTGGAGCTAATCAGATTACACCGCTCTCTAATCTGAGACACCGGCAGGCTTTGACCTTATGAAGCGAACACACACACACACACACACACACACACACACACACACACACACACACACACACACACACACACACACACACACACACACACACACACACACACACACACGGATACTCGCTGACATCCTTAACCCTCAAACGGACCTTTCAAGGTTGGATAACCGATGCAGAAGCGTCCTAAATATGATGCTTTACAGGTTTTCCAGTGTGTCTGGGTTTAATACGTCCCAGTATGTTAAACGTAAAAGTACCAGGATGTTCCTACTACATCCGCTCGTATTTTTGCCGTATGCAGGCCGAGCGTGCTGCTCTGGCTGTTCTGACCCACAATCCTTTGCGCGGCGGACGATAGGTTCACATCGGCCGAGTCGACTAGGCAGTCGGTGGCCCTGAAGCTCCGCCCACAAAAAGGAAGAAGAAGAAGAAGAAGAAGAAGAAGAAGAAGAAGAAGAAGAAGAAGAAGAAAGCGTACTCGGTCCAAATCACGTCCTTTTTCTTTTTATGATGAAATAGCATGTTTACATACTACCTGCAAACAGTTCGTACTTTTTAAGGGTGAAATTTTAACGCAAACACTATAAAAAAAACATTTCTGAGTCAATTCAAAACTACATTAAAAAAATGTTTAAATAAAAAAAATAAAAATTGTTTTATTTTTTTCATTTTTAAATCTACTTTGTCTGATTTTGCTCACATTTTTTGATTGGGCGGGAGGCGGGGCTTCAAAAGTCTCCGCCCACCGTCCGTTAACGCTTCAAAACTCTACTTGTAAATGTCGGGCTCTTATAAAATATATATATTTATTATCGATTATTTGCATATAAATTGAATGTAATAAAAGCTAAAGCAAGTCCCTACTTTTGTCTCTTTGCTGTTGTGATCTGAAATTCTAATTCCTTACGAACAAAACAATCTACTTCATGAAGGGAAATGTACGTAAATCACCAAAACAAAAAAAAAAAGACCTCAAAACTGTTTTTTTTGTTGTTTTTTTTACAGTTATTTGAAATTTCAGACAGTTTGGTTAATTTATCCGTTTGGTGTTCTTGTTAAGACTACGACGATAAAATGCGGAGTCAGCAAAAGTCGAACCTTCGGCTAAAAGTTCAAGTCCGGTTGTCGGGGTCGGAGAGGTCAGAGGTCATGTTTCAGCGCTCCGGATAGAAGAGGAAAAAAAAAAAAACACAGCTGGAGGGAGCAGGTCAGGTTCCTGTTTTAGTTTTCTTCTTTTTTTATGAGCGGGAAAAAAAACCTCCCAACTCTAATGTACCTCTTTGTTTTCTGTTCAGACAGGAAGCAGATGGGTTTCACGCCACCTTCGACGGGTAGAGCTGCAGACGGCAGCAGCTCGCTTCCCGCCGGCCCGTGTTAACGACGCACCTTTCAGAGAGCGAATTCGGGCCGACGGGTTCGTCCAGACGTCGCTAACGAGTGGACGTCTACGGCCAAAACGAACTCGACTGAGGAGTCATTGTGCTGGTTTTTGTTTTTTTTCCCCTCTGCCTGCGTCTCGCGGCCATAATGAGGATGTGGTGCGATCGCATCGGATCAAAGAGATTAAAAAAGAAAAAGAAAATTGAATGTGTGTGTGTGTGTGTGATTGAGGCCGCACCAAGAAAATTATAATTTGATTTTGTTTGTTGTTTATCAGAACAAACAAATACTAAACATTTAGTCTTCCTGCGCAGCAACTAGAAACTGGATGTCACAGAGAAATTAAATAATCAAATTCACCAACTGAAGCTCCGTAAAAGAGGATAAAAGGGAGGCGGTGCCAGCAGCTCTCAGTTGAGCTAACCACTTCCTGTTTCAGCTGGTGTTTCCTGCGCGTGCTACTGAATCTACTGAGTGTCCTATGTGCAAGGCAGCTTTGCATGTTTTTGTATTTGTATTTTATTTGCATTTGAATAAACAAAAGAGGAACACTGAATGATCATGAAAAACGCTTTTTTACATGAATGTATGACTTTGACAGGAAACACGTTTGCAACTTGCAAAACGTCCAAATTTGTCATTTGAAAACCCAAAAGTTATGAAATAACGACTGTTTCTTTTCAGAGTTTCAAGTTTTGAATCGTTTCCTGTCGAGGTGGATTCCTCAAACTAACGATGATGTGACTTTGACGCAACTTCAAAGAGCTTCTTTTATTCATCTAAAAGTCTTTGACAAAAACAAAAACCATAATGCTCGTCTTTTCATGTTAACATCAGCCTGGCGTGTGAATTTATGGATTTAACCCGGTGTGAACGAGAACACACTTTCACCGCTTGAATACCAACAACCCTCCGGTTTGCAGTCGTTCGTCCAAGTGGGCGTCGACCTCGGTTTAATTTGAACCAATCAGCACGCGCCGAAACTCGACACCTCCCATCAAAGTGTGTTTTTTTCCTGAGTACAGCATATTTATTAAAATTGTTTTAACTCTTGACCAGGTGCTCAGCGTTTACCGATTTTATTTTATTTTTTATTTTTATTTTTTTTACCGGTCAACAAGAAATTAAAAATATCGCCGCTCCGCTCGTCGCCAGCCGTCCAATCACAGTGAAGGAAAGGGGGCGGGACAAACGCAGGTTAACCAGCGACACCGCTCGCTGATTGGTCCGCCCCTCCAGAGCGGCCGTGCGACACACACACACTGAGTGAGTTAGTCTATCTGCGGTACCTTGGCCGATCTTGATGAAGCCGATGATGATGATGAGCCCGAGCGCCAGCAGCTTGGCGGCGGCGAAGAAGTCCTGCACTCTGGTGGCCGCCTTCACGCTGTAGCAGTTCACGAAGGTCAGCAGCACTGTGGAGACGGAGGCAAGAGAGAGGCGGGCACTTTAAGAAGGAGCATTCGTTTCTACCGCAGATGTTGGTTTTTTTAATCTTTACAATAATCAAACACTTTTTTTTTTTTTTTTAACGTTTTGGAGCTTCTGGTTCTCGACTTTTTGTAAAGTCACATTGTGGATTAGAAAGTTTATTTCTTCGTCCCGTCCTCCCCGAAAACATGAAAAAAAATTGTACAAAACTTTTTTTAAACGCTCATACGCAGTGCTGGTCCTGCACACGCACACACACACACACACACACACACACACACACACACACACACACACACACACACACACGCACACACACACACACACACACACACACACACACACACACACACACACACACACACACACACACACACACACACACACACACACACACACCAGAGTCGCTGAAGTGGCCATTAAAACCCGGGACCCCATTAAAAGTGATTAACTAAAGCAGCAGGTTCTTGCAAAGCTCCTAAATCAGGTCGGCGCCACAACAGAAAAGACGAGACGGCACAATGAGGCTCTGTGTTCGAAAAGGACAAAGAGAGAGAGTACAGTAAGAAGGGCTGGACACACACACACACACACACACACACACACACACACACACACACACACACACACACACACACACACACACACACACACACACACACAAGTGGCTAATACTTGGGCAATTAAAAGGCGTGCCGTGTGCATAAACTTAATCGAAGGGACACACGCTGATCTGAATCGCACAAATTCCCACAGAAGCAGGTCAGATGCAACAAAGAGCTGCACCGAAATAGACTTAATGGTCTGTGTGTGTGTGTGTGTGTGTGTGTGTGTGTGTGTGTGTGTGTGTGTGTGTGTGTGTGTGTGTGTGTGTGTGTGTGTGGAGCTGGCTCGGAGGTCCATAGCGACCCTGACCACCCCAACACAGGCACACACACACACACACACACAGATAACTGAGCCTCACACCGCACAGCTCTGTCATGTGGTCTCAGTCAGGATTTAGCCTCCAGTCATCCTGAAGATTAGCCACCAGAGTTGGTAGCCGCACACACACACACACACACACACACACACACACACACACACACACACACACCGTCATGTGAAATCATGTATTAAAGCAGAGTTGAAGATATGTTTGTTTGTGTGTGTGGGGGGGGAAGGGGGGGGGCTTGTATGTCAGATGCAACATGTATGAAGTTAATCTGGTTAAAACTCCAAAACAAAGCGCAGAAAAGAAAAGAAAAGACAAAAACACGTGTTTTTGAAAATCATTCAAATTGATCGTATTTTAAGGTGAATATCGAATATGCTGCAAAAATTAACAGTAAAAACAAAAAAAAACATGCAAATCCTTAAATTTATAACTAAGGATCAAATACCACAAATGTAACAGTTGAACTCGTCTAATTAAGTTCATTTGAATGTATTAAAATATTTATATTTAGTAATATTATGGATTTTATATGCTTTCAAATTCAGAATAAATGTGCTAATATCGGCATGTTTTTTTTTTTATATATTTTTTAAGTGGCAAAATTAAATAAATTGTTACAACGAAGAAATTAAAAACCAAACATGTTCACTGAACATTAAACAGCTGATGTAATATCGCGGCATTTGTCACCGCTGTCTTTAAAGCTGCGGGCGTGAATGCTTTTGTACTCGTGCGCGCGCGCGCGCGCGTGCGTGTGTGTGTGTGTGTGTGTGTTTGCGGCATCGCACGTGGTGCGTAAGATGTATGTGGGATACGGTGTGTATGCTCGCGCGCCCCTTCGACCCACACAGGTGTGCTCCGTTTTTCAACACAGGAAGTGAAATATTTAAACACATAGAAAAAAGAAAAGAAGAAGAAAAAAAAACAACAACAACAACAAAAGAAAAAACGACACCGCCTAAAGTAGTTGCATCATCCTCGGCAGGGGGAAAGCGTGGCTAAGCCCGGACCGGCCCGGCTCGGGTACTCACGGATGCAGAGGCAGGCCACCACCTTGGCACCGGACTCCGGCACCGGGCACACCGGGAATATGGGCTTGAGGAGGTACGTGGCGAACACGTAGGCGACGATGTACTGGGAGGACGGCCGGATGATGAGCAGCTCGATCCAGAGTTTGAGGAAAGCCAGCAGGGGGCCGTACACCTCCAGGATGTAGGCATAGTCCCCGCCGGACTTGCTGATGGTGGTGCCCAGCTCCGCGTAGCACAGGGCTCCCACCGTGGAGAAGACCCCGCACACCGCCCACACGACCAGGGACAGACCCACCGAGCCGGCCTCCCTCACCACGCCGGTCGGGGTGACGAAGATGCCCGAGCCGATGATGGTGCCCACGATGATGGCCACGCCGTTCAGCAAGGTGATGGTCCTCTTCAGGGCGACCCCGTCCTCCTCTCCCTTCCCTGCGGCGGCGGCGGCGGCGTCACTGTTGGGGCTCTTCACGTCGCCCCCCGCCGCATCGCCCCGGTCGAAGCCCCCCTTCTCCGGGGACAGCATCCTCTCCGTGACCTGCTTGTCCTCCTCCCTGTCCGCCGAAGAGTTGGAGTTCCTCTTCTTCACCACTGACATGACCGACTTGTTTCCTCTTTTTTTATTATTTATTATTATTATTATTATTTTCCTCTTTTCCTCAAGGCTTCGGCCCGCGTCTCCTCTCCGTCTCTCCCTCCCTCGCTCCCTCTTGTCACCGGGGTTTGATGGTCCGCCTCTCGGTGCCGCTTGAGGAGCTCTGGTGCTCGGGGCCGGGCTCAGCCACGAGGAGTCCTCTCCGTGTGTGAGCTGCTGTGAGTCAGAGCAGCGTGCCTCCTCGTATCTCTAGTCTGTCAGTGTACAAAGGAACTACGGAGATTGACATCACGACGGACCTCCTCCTCCTCCAAGTCCGGCCCTCCTCCAATCGCGCCTCCTAATACCCGTGTCCATTCTTGTTTATCGTCCGCCCTCTAGCGGCGGAGGTCCGGTACTACACCGCGCCCCCTCCCTACATCCGTACAGACTTCGAGGGACCAGATCGGGGACGGATACAGACTTTGTGGACACATTAAAGTGTCTCGGACTGAAGGAGACAAACAGATCTGTTGTTGTTTTGACTCTTTGTTGTTGTTTTGCTTGTCTTTTAAGGTTTGCATCTGTTTTATTTTGTAAGTTTTCACTTTCCGATCATCGTGTATCTCTCGTTTCGTCGTTCTGCGTCTCCGTTTCTTTTTGCATCGTTTTGCAGCCATTTTAGATGTCGGCCCTTCAATGACTCTTAAAGTTTCTTTTTATCTCTGCATTAAATCAGCATCTCTGAGTTCATCCTGCGTCTCTTTTTAGTCGCTTCTCTTTCACCCAGTTTTAAATCTCTTTCTGGTCATTTTGTGCATCTACGTTTTTTTTTTTTTACATCTCTCGTTTCGCTGACTGCGTCTTTTTTCTTTTGTTGTTGAAACTTTTTGCAGTGTCCGCGTCCCCAGTGCTGTTTTGTGTCTCTTTGGTGGTTGTTTGGATACAACTTGCCAACGAGAAATGTTAACCGTCTCCTCAGAGAAAGAGGCTCCTGCAACGGGACACCGGTTCAGTAATCCATCCGAGCAACGAGCATCCTCTCTTGACATGTGTACTCGTCACCATCGGCATAAAACAACAAAGGGATTTGTTCCTTTTTTGAATTTTCCCGAAGTCATACCGCCTGCTACTGTGCAGTATCGGCTGGTACAAAGCCGAGCTCCCAAACCTGTTGGACCGGCGTCATGGTGTTGTAATCTCAGAGAGAGGCTCTTAAAATAGACCCCAGGGGGGAGGCAGGGAATAGGAGGGGGAGGGGGAGGGGGTTTGAAACTCTTTCACGTTCAAAACAGTCAACACTTAAAAGCGTTTATTATTTGACATTCATGGAGTTCAAAGCTTCATCACACTATAAAAGGTTTCAGGGGAGACATATGCCGTGTGCATACACTGAAAGATATTATAAGCAACGGGTGGCAACCTTCCCACCTCAGTGTGTAAAATACATGGTTTTGAGTCATTGTGTATTTTATATAAATCTTCATATATCTTTATTGATATGTTGCTAAAGATGTTTTTATTTAAAAAAAAAAAAAAAAAAACCCAACATAAATAAGATATTATTTCTACCGGTCACTTTGACTTGTTTCTTTTCAGTTACCGGGTCAGAAGGTATGCTGGGAAATGATCATTTGTTTTGCCCGATGACGTTGCTCCAAGCGGCGGTAGTTAGCGGAAACCTGACTGCACCACAGACCTGTCAATCAAACAGACACGCCCCCAAAAACACAACAAGAAGCGACTTTAGGCGACAAAAAAAAAAAAAAAACGTGTGGAAAAAATATATTGACTTAGACCTTTATGAGAGAAGTTGAATGGGAGTCTATGGTGCTTTTTTTTTTTGTTTGTGCCGACCTCTAGTGGCGCTCGGTGGTATTGCAGCTTTAAGGCGCTTCAGTATCGGCTTCATTTTTCAGACCCGGAAACGACGTCCACTTTTACTCAGTCTATAAGTTGTTCCTCGTCAATCGTTGCAACCCTCGTTGACATCGTGACGTCAGTTTTCTTTTCTCAAGTTTGACCTCTTTGGAAAATGGACAAGAAGTTAGCAGCATTCGCAAAATGTGAACCTTCGTGCGCACGAGAAAAATATTACACGCCCGTGCCAATCACAATTATGTTAAAATGCAGATCGCCTGCCAGACTGTAAACCACAAACTGCGCTTGTAGACGCTGCACCCCAACCAGACTGATTACGCAATGGAGGAGACGGAGGAGGGTGTGGTATTTTTTATTTTTTATTTTTTTACGTGGACCGACCGGAGCGCGGCTTCGCAAACAAGTGTTACAACTTTAAATATAGAAACCAGCCGGTCGGAGTCGGCCGTGTCACAACGGAGCATCTGGAAACTAAAAAGCACTGGGAGTTCATCCAGGACAGTCGCACACACACACACACACACAAATAAATCTGACTCCCCGGCCCTCCCCCCCCTCCCCCGAGTGAGATAAAAACATTACAATACTTACGATGCATGCAGCTCGTCCACCGACTCGAGGCCGCAGACAGACAATTTCCTGTTCCCCAGAGGAGGTGGACACGACCTGCGTTTATTGGCCGACTCCAGCCTGAAGGTCCGGCGCTCACATCGTCTCCGTCCGTCCGCTCGAAGCCCGAAAGAATTGCGGGAATCCTCGTCTCCGGTCGGGCCGCATCGCAAATACACCTTAATCCACCTCCAGTCTGCCATCCTCGGTTACCCCTAGCAACGGCTCCCCCCCACAGACAGACCCCCCCAAGAGACATGGGAACATGCAGAAGTCTTCTCCGGCCGATATCCTCGAATCCGTTAACATCAGGTGTTTCGGGTTTTGACGAATGTCGTTAGTTTAAAGAAACACGGAGAGAAAAAAAAAAAAAAAAAAAAAAAAAAACTCGTGAAGAAAACTGACGATTGAAATCGGAGTTTTGTAGTTCGAGACGGCTGGCGCAGCTTCTTTTCTCCATTACGACAACTTGGTAAACGTGAACGCGGCATCTATAGATAGATAGATAATAGATAGATAATAGATATACTTTATTGACCCGCAAAGGGACATCTTTTAAAATCTTTAAAATATCTCTACAACACTACATAGAGCGTCATATTTGCTTTTTATTCACATTCAAATATATAACTTTAGTTCATTGTTGAATCCTCTAGGTTTTTTTAATTATTTTTTTATGGGAGGCTCGTATAACAGCTCGTATTCGAGTCTGCATTTGTGGCGTCCGAGCATGTGCGCGAAAACACTCGATGGCTGCCAACAAAGTGGTGAAATTACTGACATGCTTCTTGCAAAATGACGGCGGAGATATTATGCTGATATAGAGCCGGCTCTTGAGTAAGCGCCACGAGTTGTCGAGAAACCAAGGCCGCGATGTGAAACAGTCTTGATTTTGTTACTTTATGATACAGAAAACACACTCGCTGTTGTGGATGTTTAGCATCAGCAGTTTTTTTCCTGATCGCTCTTGACCTTACGGTCACATTATGAATAACTGTAATGTTTCAATGTGAATAAAAATGATTCATCTGACCGCCTACTTCGAAGGAGTGAAAGGATTTGATTTTTTTGGGAAGTTGTGTGTGTGTGTCTGTGGAGGGAGTGGTGGGGTGGTGGTGGTGGTGGGGGGGAGGTGGGTACAGGGTGGGGGATTCACAGAAAAAAGTTTCCGTAAACAAAGACGTGATACTGAGGAGCGGGGGTGTGGGAGACTTCCCGTCCAGGGAATCTGCATGAAGGCCGACCAATGAAATCCCTCAAATGCCCCAAAACATATCAACGACCCGCGAGCTCCCGATATACATCTGGTCCGGACCGGTCGGTGCCGCTCATCGTTTTTGTAGTACTGTAGGGTGTCAATATCATCAACCGATCCAATACTAAATCAATGAATTTTGATTAAAATTATTGCTGAATATAAAAGCAGACGTCACGTCCAGGTCTTAAAAAAAAATTACGTCAATGCGAAAGTGGAGAAAACTGCAATACTACCAAGTGCCAGTAGGGGGCTCCGGCTCTATAAACTCCTATTCAAGTTCTCGTGAAATACAGAGTTACTTCCACAAGTTCTTATGGTGTCATTACTTCAAGTCGTTGTTTCCTGGTGGTCCTTATAAAAATAATCCCGTCATTAATTAGATATCAAGGCCTCAAAATGCTGTGTTTTTGGGAGCGTGTCACTTTGATTGACAGGCCTGTGGTGCAGTCAAGGTTTCTGCTTTCGGAGGGCGGGACATCAAATCAAGTCAAGTGGTTGACCTGAATTATAAGGAAGCAAAACATCACTTTTAATGCTTCATTTCCTTCATTTCAATCACTATTTTATTCATTTATTTAGTGTCCATTTTTTTTTTTTTAAAGAATGAAGAACTTTTAATTATGTTTGTTTTGTATTTTGTTTTTATCAGCTTCAACTTCTGTCACGTGTATTTTATGACACGATTAATCATCTCTGGAAAAAAAAAAGAAAAAGAAGCGGCACAAGATTTGACCGTTTTTTCTCAGCGCAGCCTGAAACGTGACACCGAAAGAGTCGCACTCACTTTTCATCTCCGACTGAAACCAGTTCGGGCCGCATTTTCGACTCAAAACAGGAATCTGCTCGGACGGAGGCCCCTTTTGTCTGGAATCTCTGAAACACCAAACAAAACACATCAGAGGAGCTCGGAGGTGAGGAAGACCAGGAGGAAGAGCAGCTGGCGTGGAGTTCAGAGGGAGGAGGGCCTCTGGATGGATGTTCCTGTTTATATCTGTGTGGAGAAAGCGGAGGGGTGTTGATTTAAAAAAAGAAAAAAGAAAGGAGCAGAGAACAGAAGGACGGCAGGAAAACCTTCCTCGTCTTCCTCTTCATCGCTCTTCTGCCGTCGATTGGCGGCCGACCGGCGTCTCCGCAAAGGAAACCAAGACATGAAATCGTTAGAAAAAAAATGATCTCGGGGCTGAAAACTAAAGGAAACAAAATGACATCGGTGGGTAAAATTTTTAATAAATAATAATAGAAAACACAAATAGAAAAGAAAAACATTTCACAATAAATGCGAAACGGATCTGGCGGCTTCACCTGCGAAGATCAGCTGACACAACAGTTGGTGCATTTTTATTTATTAACTCTGAAGTGCGGGTGAGGGGGGGTACAAATAAAAAAAGTAAAAAACCAAAAGTGTTGGGTTTGGTTTGGTATTTACTTTATTAATCCCCGAGGGGAAATTTCTATTTCATGTTTTTAATGTCTCTAAACCACCGTAGGAAACCCTTTTTTTTTTTTTTTCGATGAGATTTTTTTCTGTAAAGGTTTTTCGTAAAAACAAAAGGAAAAAAAACAAAAAAAGAGTTCGGTGAGTTTTTAATTCAGCGGTTATATAAAAAAAAGTTTTCTCATTCAGCCGCTTCAAAGACGAGACGCCAGTCACACACACACACACACACACACACACACACACACACACACACACACACACACACACACACACACACACACACCCCGAGGTCTCCAGTCAGTCTGTCCAGGTTCATACAATCAGGGGAAGCCCAGCAGAGACCGACTGGTGTGTCCCAAGCAGACCCCCCCTCCCGAACCTCTCCCCCTCCCTCCCAAGCACAATAAACACCCTCTGAGAGGCCGTCTTAAAATATATATATATATTTTTTTTAAATTGCCTTCTCTTTGGTTTTGAATCAGATGGAGAACCAGATCACACCGACGCAATGTAAACACCCCACCCCGGAGGACCCCAGGCGTCTGGGCGGGGGCCACCAAACTTCATCTGTGTCAGGAGGGCTTCAAAGGTACCGGTTCTGGGACAGATCGAGGCAGTTAGAAGCGGTTTTTATTTTGGAAAGCGTGCTCCTGACCTGGTTCGGGGGGCTCAGAGAGGAGTTGGGTCAGGTGGGACGGCTCCGGGAACAAGAAGGGGGGGGGGAGGGGTATGTTTTCAAAATAAAAGTACAGACAGCACATTATTTTTGTACGTCACATATTACTTTATTGTTATACATCCTCTGTTATTATCTTTAAAAATCATATTTACATCGTTGTAAAGAGGGGGAGGGAGGGGGGGCAAGAATGTGGGGCCGCACACTGGACAGATAAACAGTGAAAATATGCACTGCACATACACAGTGGACGGTACACACAACGTACACCTGCTCAAACATCACGCTGAGCTACGGGAGTGAAAAAAATAAAATAAAAAAATAAAAGATAGACGGTGAAGACGAGTCGGAAAAATATTTTAAACTCCTGTAAACTAAAGCTGTGATGCAGAAAAATAATCTGCATTTCTTCTTTTTTTTTTGTAGCCATGAAAAAAACGAACAAAAGAAGTAAGACGACATGAAATATGAAGGCAGACGTCGGTTCCAAATGCGTGAATAAGGATGCAGATGTACCGGACGAAGGCAGAACCGGGTCTCCGTGTTAGTGTCATATAATGAGAAAAAAAAAAAGTCGTGTGGGAAGTGTCAGAATTGCAGAGACAACCGTGACCTTTGACCCCTCCCGACGACCTCGACGCAGCTGTACGTTGGCAGAGGAAGAATTAAGAAGTAACCCTGAGATGACACGGTGCCGACGTTTTATCTTAAAAGCCCTAAAAAAACGCCTCCTCCTGGCTCTCTTTCACAGCGTTGCAACTCGGGGTCGGGGGGTGGGGGTGGTGGGGGTGGGGGCTTCAGATGATGCAACGTCGGCGTCAGCTCGCTCGTTAAATTGCCGAGTCGGCGGCTCGATTTACTGCAGATTTTAAGATGCGGAACAACGCCGACACTGAAGGACGTCTTCAAACAGGGTTTCCATCACCGTGGTAACACCTTTGTTATCTTTTATTTATTTTATTTTTTTAAAGGAAGCATTTTAAAGATTTCGAGGCCAAAATTAGGCCCCAAAGAAAAAGAAGAAAAAAAAGAAAAATCTGCTGCCTCCAAGGAAACCTACAAAAAAACAAAACAAGCCCTGTTGAAGTTGCTCTGCCAGCTGATCCGGCAGCACCTGCTGCACACGAGCCGCCGCCCCGAAGGAAGACGGAGATAGTTTCCGAAACGTTTAAGGCACCTCGGTCGGGGAGTTCTTCGAGGTGACTGAACAGAACAGAAGCTGCTCGTTTCAGTCAGAATAAATCTTTGTGCTACGATGAAAAGAAAACTAAAAAAAAAAAAAAATACGACGTTTGTGCGTTTTTAGCATTTAAAAAAAAAAAAAAAAAAAAAAGAAACTCGAAGGCTTTCTGAATGTCAGATGTAAAAGTTAAAAATGAAATCTCTTTGTAATAGATGAAGGGGAAAAAATACATACATTCTGTTTTTCCTTTTAAAAACGTGTAAAATGGCATAAAATTTACAATAAATCCAACGAGAAGATTTGTGATTTATGATAGTGGTATAAATCCCTCTGGGATTTTTCTGTATTGAGGGCGTTGTGCTGTAAACTTTTGACAGCGGCCTCCTTACAAGGAGATCAGAGCAGCACACTGCTCCATACAGCATCTGCATAAACTCTGAATATACAATAAATACCATTCCTGCTAATTAAAAACTAATAAAACTGATCTTTTTTTTTTCCTCCACAGCAACAACAATCCCTTATTGTGTTGTTTTTTTTTGGTTTTGTCGAAACCAAAACTGTGAAAAATAAAGAAATCTCAACTATGAGTCGCCCCTAGCAACCGTTCGCGTAAAGTTGTTCCCCGTTTGTAATATGAAAATAATAATCATGTTTATGAAAGGGAACGACTGGAGTTCCTCAGAGGGAAACATGATCAGTGAGTCAGGACAGAGTGTGTGTGTGTGTGTGTGTGTGTGTGTGTGTGTGTGTGTGTGTGTGTGTGTGTGTGTGTGTGTGTGTGTGTGTGTGTGTGTGTGTGTGTGTGTGTGTGTGTGTGTGTACTGGCTCCTGCAGCATCAGTGGTTGTTGTCGCCCTCGGCCGACGGCGCCTCCTGCAGGAAGGGACTGAAGGAGGAGCGCACGGTGCGGCCGCGGAGAGGCTGCTGCACGCGGAAGTTGTTCACCATGCTCTTCTGGACTTCCTCCTCGGCCGAGGTGAACAGGAGGCTCCGGAAGACGGCCAGCTGAATGGGGGTTAAAAAGGTTTAATTCAAACCTCTTCACAGGCTGAGTCAGGTCAGGTTCATTACAAAAAAAACACTGGTTCTAGAACCAGTTTCACAACTGAAGGAAAACAAAAGGACAACAGGCGCCCTCTTGTGGTCGTTCTGGAGTCGCACTTACACAGCAGATCTGCAAGGATGGAATTTAATGAATCACACCATAAGGACACTTTGTTTTTCAACTAGTGGCCCTCATTGGTATTGCACTTTTAGGCACTTCAGCATTGGCGTAATAATTCCCATAATATTCATAGTTGGCATGTTAGCATGCAGGTGCCTGTTTACAAAATTAAAAACACGCCCCGATGAAAGTGGAGGATCACGGACAGACCTGGTCGTGGCTGACTTCGATGTGCTGCTTCATGATGATCCAGGTGACGGACTCGGTCAGAGGGGGCGTGGTCAGAGAGCCGTGGTACGTCCAGTAGTCGTCGATGTTGGGCGGCAGCAGGCAGCCGGGGTCGAACCGGGAGAACTCCACGACGCTGTCCTGCTGACGCGGCATCAAAACACGTATTCAAAACGAGCCGCACCGATGTTGGATTATTTTTTTAATGTTCAGAGAAAAACACGAAAAAAAGCACGTTATAAAAATTAACATAATTTTACGACAATTTTCTTTTCTAAAATCCAAAACGGTGACGAGCTTCGGTGTCGTTCATTTTTAATACTACAACCATCGTAAGACGATCCTTATTCGGCGCGTAATCTCTCCGATAAGCGTTATATCACAAGTGGCACATATCAAACCCCAACCTTATCAGACATTATTAAACTTAATGACTAAATTAACCCAAAAAGTCTTATCTTATCTTATAATTAGTTATATATGATATGATGTGAAATTATGACCTCCAAATCAGCCGCTATCGAACGGTATGACCCCCTTTAAAAAAAAAAAAAGGATGTCCCAGGATGTCTTCACAAATGAAAGGTTGATAATTTAAGGTCTCATCTAAGTGCTTCTGTGTATTGAAGTATTAATATTAGCATTAAATATTTTTATTCACTGCTCTTACATCCTTTGCACATCTTTAATTTCTTTTTTAGTATGTTTTAATCACTTATTTTGTCTTTAATGGCTTCAATATATTCAATGTACCACATAAATAAACATAAAAATGACCTGATTTCATTAAAAAAAAAACATCTTTGGGAGTCTGTCAGGTTCTTGTTGTTGACATCAATCTTTTTGTACTCCATCCTCTTCTTTTTTCCACCTGTAGCTCGGCTATGTCTTTTTTTTTTTCTTTAACTTTTCTCTGAACTCTAAAGACTGTTGTCTATAAAAACCCAAAGATATCATCTTAAAAAAAAGTTTTCATTAGGAATTAAAACCAATAAATCCTTCCAGTCACATCTCGTCTTCAGAACTTCTTGACTTCGTCTTCATGCTTTTTAATGCACCGAGCTTCTGAACCTGATTGTTTTATATTTTAACTCTATTTGTGTTTAATCTTATGTATTTGATCTGTTCTTATGCATCTCATTTCTTTTCTATATTTTTAAATGTTCCTTTATATCTGTTTTTATGTGAAACACTGCGTGTCATTTTCTTGCTGTGAATCACTTTGAGCTGCATTTCTTGTATGAAAGGTGCTTTAAAAATAAAGTTTATTACTATTATTATTACTGCTACCACAGGCTCGTCGGTACTCCTACCACAAGAGGGCGCCACCTTCCTACAAAGCAGCAGCTTTTAAAAAGGGGGGTTTGTGATGGTCTTTGTGTGGGGTGGAGGGGGTATAATACAGCTTTCTTAAGAAGTGTGTGTGTGTGTGTGTGCGTGACTGACCTTGTGTCTGATTGCAGGCAGAGCGTCGACCAACTTCTGCAGCCCCTCATGTCTCTTTCCCACCTACACAAGGATTAAGACGTTTAATCTGGTTTGTAGTCACGCGGCAGATGTGCGTATCAAGCTCAAGAGACTGTGATGTACACAGCGCTATCTTTAACGAACAAATCAGTGGTGTGTGTGTGTGTGTGTGTGTGTGTGTGTGTGTGTGTGTGTGTGTGTGTGTGTGTGTGTGTGTGTGTGTGTGCGCGCTTTGTACCTTGAGAAAAACTCCAATCACAGCCAGCCCGTTGTCCTCCATCACCGCCTCCTCAAACAGACTGTACTTGTCCGAGTTCCAGTGGACCAAGTGGAGCTGATGGACACACACACACACACACACACACACACACACACACACACACACACACACACACACACACACACACTTGTTACATAAGCGTGCCTGAAGGTAATGGAACAACATGAAAATAGATGTTCTGCGGTCAAACGTGAAGCCCGACGACTGGACCGATCTCAAAAAAAGGCAAAACACACCCTTAAAAGTTTGAGTCCGGCTTTGAAGATATAAAAAGACATGTAGAAACGCAGCCGGATCAAAGGACGCCTGAAACCGGCTTTACAATTCAATTTAAAGAGACTTTCCCACATGAAAGTTTCAACAAAAAAAAAACACAATGATGCCAAACCAACAGACTGCGTCCAAATATATGAAACCATAACAGAGGCTGGACCCGATCAAAGCCGGTTCTGCACCAATAAAAGTGGAGTTAAAAGAAGGAAAAGGGAACATTTGTCCTGTTGCAACAGAGCAGTTTGTTTGTTTCTTCTTTTAACCCCTTAAACGCGTCGTTCTGCATCGGCCTGGTTTGACATTCGTCTGTTTAAAGCTTCATAATGTTTCGTTTAATCAGCACAGAAACCCGAGCAGACTCTGGAACACACTCTGGTCAGCTGCTCTTTATAAGCTCTCAATAAGATGCCGCTCTGGTTTACAGGCTTTAAATGTGCCACCTGTAAAGAGGAGTCTATTTTATTACAACCACAGGCTGTAAATAAAAGTGTTCGTAGCTTCCGGCTCTGAAAAATGATTCCGATGCGAAAGTGCCTTAATCTGCAATACCACCGATGGCCACTAGAGGTCTCCCATTCAGCTTCTCATAAAATTCTCAGTCAATAAAGTTTCTCCATCAGTTATCTCGGTGTTGTTCATTAAAGTCGCTCCTTCTTATTAGTTTTCTGGAGGTCCATCTGAAAATAATCCCGTCATTTATTATAAAATAAGATTCAAAAAGACCTGTTTTTGTGGGGGCGTGTCTATTTGATTGACAGGCCTGTGGTGCAGTTAGGTTACTTGATCGATGGGCGGGGAAGTAGTATCGTCGGATTTCCAATCAGATCCACCCCCCCTTCCCCTCCCCATCATCTCGTCCAAATATGGTCACTTCCTGCTCCAAAGCCGCTCCGAAATAGCAAAGATGGCGGCGACCAAAAATCCGAGGCTTCATAACGGACGCTCACGAACCAAAGCCAAAGCTAACTGCAGTTTTTATTTATTTATTTCTTTTACAACAAAACCTACTTGCTGCATCGTATAACTCATTTAGTCGCATATTTTTCCGCCTCTATTGAACCCCTTCTGCAGGACGTAGGCGTTCGTGTCTCGGTTTGTGTTTCGTAGGACGTCGCTGTGAACTTGAGCAAACTGTAATCTGAGCTTTCTTGAGCGCTGCATATCTGACTGTTTTTCCATTCAGTGGCTTAGTTACACAATAACACACACACACACACACACACACACACACACACACACACACACACACACACACACACACACACACACACACACGACTGCGGTGCTGCTGTACCGAGCACGCTACATTAATCCAGCAGCAGGGAGGTCCGGTGCTGCTGCTGGTGCTTTGAGCTCCGTTTGTTTGCTTTTGCAGTAAATGAAATATGTAAATTTTGATGTCTTGTATAATTCTTGGCCTCGATGGAGCACTTTGATCTGCCCTTGTTTTATTTATTATCTCTTTAAATACAACTGTAATGTGTTCTTAATATCAGCTTCACATATGATTCATGATCGTGTTTACTTGACATGCTCACTGACCTCATTTAGACAATTAAAAAAGGATCTTCAGTGAAACTAATGATAAATAATAAAGATAGAGATTTTTACGTTAACTAAAGGCTTAATCGGTTAACGCCTTTTTTTATTTAATTTTTTTCAATCGAACTTTATAATTTTCAACTTAAAAAAAACAACTCAACTACTAACAAAGGGCAGGTACTAAAACATCCGATTCAACCAAACTGAGGACAGCGTACCTGAACGCAACAGCGACTCACTATCGCCTCTGGACGTGTAAAAAGTTTCCCCGCCCCCTTCTTAATGTTTCCTGACGATATTACAGAAATAATTCTCTTATTTCTTCCGTGTCCTGAAAGCCCAACGATCTTCATCAGGCCAAAGTTAAAAATTTGCTTTTTTCCACTGTCATCTAGTCTTCACGCCTGGTCTTTGAAGGCATCACGAAATACAGGGAATGTGAAATAAATTTAAAAAAAAGAAAATGACATTTTGATAAATGGCAACAAAAATGTAAATATCATATTCCATGACTCGGCGCAAATGATAATCTAATCCGTGATATTCCACAGATTCAGTGTTGATTGAGTGGTTCAATGCGACGCCGGTTTGGCTCCCCCTGCTAGCCTTATTCAAGCTTCCTGTTTGTGTTTTTTTGTGTTTACGTGTTTCCATGTTGTTAGCGTGACGCGGTACCTCGGCGGGGAACAGCCTCCTGTCCACGGTGTGCTCCGACCCCCAGGCGTTGGTCTCGCCCCAGTGGAAGTGGAACTGACAGAGCCTGAATTGATCTCGCACGGGGCCCCCTTTCAGCGCTGCTCCGGAAAATGAAAGGACATGCATCATACTCTGACTTCAATTTTTACTGTTTTACTGAATGAATAAAAAAAACACAAAAAACCCCAGCTCATATCCCTTTTTCTGTCTAGTATTTGTGTCCTCCTTAAAAAGAGGAAATGACGCCCATAGAGAGCGTCTTGTTGAAGATCAGGTTGTTCGGACCGTAACGAAACCAAAAACATGAAACCGTTACAGCCAAAAAGTTTATCTTGTTTTTATCGCCACCATAAACTGCTTATCAATGCCGGTAATACTGCCAACTGATAAGGTCTCCTCTTTATCTATATATTCTGGAACTAAATGTTTTTTTACTTAAAAAAAATAATAAAAGCAATTAAAAAGGCTGAAAATTGAATTCACCACATCATTGCTTCTTTCTTTGTATTATAAGGAAATAAAATCCTCCACATTTCACTGCTATGAAGCTGTTTTTGTTCTCCCAGTGACACACTAAGCTCATAATGAAAAAAACAAAACAAAAAAAACATGTTGCACCTATAAACTGGTTATTTCTGCTGCTTTGTACATTTTTAATTCTACCGACATAAGGTTTTATTTCTTATTTTTTGGGCGGTGAAGACCAGTAATTATTCCGGACACAAAAAAAAGACCATCTGGGTCGTAGGTTTTGTGGATGAGGTCACGCGAGTCACACCGTCTCCACGTGGCACTCTTGAGTGGAGGATTGATGACTGAATTCTCCCACATAGGCTCTTAAAGGGGGCGGGAAGGGAGGGAAAGGGAGGTGGGGGATAATCCTTTTGTGTAGATGAAAACATAAATTCTCCCCACTGAGGTTTCCCCCTCTCTGGATTGAAAGTTTCCAGCCTAGTAGTTCGCAATGAGGAATTTTAACTTCTACATTTCTTTTGGGGTAATTTACTGGTAGATTTTCATTGTGTTTAAATATATATATATATATATATATATATATATATGGACTTGAGGACTTACTGGACTTGTCCGTGGTGTCGTCGTACTCGACCAGAAAGGAGTAGCCGTTGTTCCAGATCTGCTGGCACGTCTGCGGGTCGTAGTCGATGACCAGAGGCTTCAGCTCCGAGTCGAAGACGCTCTTCCGCACGACGATGTCGACGGGCGACTGGCGGTCGCCTCCCGGTATCGCGAGGGGTCCCTGCCACATGGGATGCACTGGAGGTGAGGAGAGAGGAAAGAGGAGGAGGAGGAGGAGAAGAAGAGGGAGGAAATCCAGAGAGAAAAGTCAAAGAGATTTCAGAGTTAAATCGTAGTTCCTGTTCTCGTGTCCACTGTGAAGGGAAAAAGACAAGAAAAAGAAAAAAAGATGCTGACACCTACTCTTCATATTGCACTCAGCTGCTTCCTGCATTGTTAGACAGTTCATTTTGTAATGAGAAAATTTGAAAAATAAAATCCACACGGAAAAAAAATAATCCTTCCTCTCCCTCGAGCTGTTAGAAGCGACTGAATGAAAAAAGGAGAGACGGCACTTCCTTCTAGCCCTCGGACTCTTTTTTTTTTTTTCTTTCCTTATATTACTAAATAAGAGAGAAGTGGGCCGGCTGTACAGAAAGTGACACAGTGGAATGTCCTGGCACGCCCCCAGCTCCCCCTCCGCAGCAGGAGAACCAAGACCGGGGACCTCTGGCCGGTCAAAACCGCTGACTCGGGCCAACGTCTGTCAAACGGACCTGACTTCTAATTACGCCAAAAAAAACAACTCTGCTCTTTTCCCTTTTCTTTGCTCGTGTGCCTTTAAAAATCCACCCCAAAAAACAAACATTAAATTGTTTACTGGACTTGAAAAAGATGGTTTGAGATCTACAGGTGAAAGAAAAGTGCAGCTGTGAAGAGGACACAAAAGCAGCTATTGTTCTTTTGGCTCTTCATTCATCCAGCAACGAGGCCAAAAGTTTTCTTTTTTTCCCGCTGAGAGCCAAGTCGAACAGGTCTGACTGGGAGATGACCTTCATCTTCGTCAAAGGTTTCAGCGGGAAGTCGGCCGCCTGACTCTGTTATTTGCACGGACACGCAATTACTGCCTCGTGAAAGCCGTTCGGGGTGTAATTGCGAGGCTGCGAGGTCGTTTCCGATTTTGTCGCGGCGTCGCTCCTGACCAAAAAAAACAACAAAAAAATGCCTGGAGGTTATCGGACATCTGGGACATCGGGAAGTCACCCTGATCGCGGGGTCGATTCCCCGGATTAAAAAGCCGTCGGACCTGCGGAGGTGTTGCCCTTTTACAGCAAAGATGCTGACGTTGCTGTGGAGCTTCACTCGTTTACCGCAGGACGAAATAATGAAAAACCTTCAATTCTCTGGTAAACGGCGCTTTTTAAAAACAATTTTTTTTTTATTTATTTTTTTACAACAAATCACTGATAAAGAGTTGAAGCACAGAAGACAAGCAAGCACCTAAAAATGTGATGGAACAGTAGAAAATGTCCAATATCTTGTTAGGAAGACGCATCACAGTTTAAGGGCTCACAGAAAAATAAATAAATAAATAGAGGCGTACTTTGTCAGATGTGCGAGGCAGGTCGCCAAGACAACACCAAAAAATAGTACCAGGTAAAATGAAGGTATTTCACTACAGGAATATCAAATTATATATTGCTCTTTGATGTGAATCTCTTGTTATTGGGTTTTTAATTCCTGCTCATGTTTTCACTGGAAAAAAAAAAACAACTGTTCCAACAAAAACTGTTTTTGGGATTAAAAAATATCTTAAAACCTCAAGAGAAACTTGAAACTTTCTGTATTAAAAAGGTCACATTCGGGTAAAGGCCTCAGAGAGCGGATTGGTCCCTGAATTTGGGTTGTCAGGCAGCGTTTGTGGCATCTCTTGACGAACTCTACATAAAACTTTTATAGTCACAGAGTTGGATTACAGACGGTCGGTGTTTTGGGCCGACCGTGCGTCTGGTTCTAACAAACAACACTGAGGGAGGTGGAATTTGTACGCGGTCTGAAGTTGTGCCTGCGAGGCTGCACTCGGGGAATAGTGCATGTTGCAATGATACCAGTATGGCTCCCTACTTCTAAAGAAGTCATCACTTCCTTGAGTCAGGTGGGGTTTTTTTTTTACCTGAAGAAGTAGAAATGTCTCAACAAATACATCACAAAACATCTATTGGACCACAAGACAAACCAAAAAAAAAAAAAAAAACGCCTTCTCATAATGCTTTGTGGCTGATCGAGCCGGGCACAGCAAGCTAGTTAAAGTTAAATATAAACTTTTTTAATTGTCACGGCCGAGCATAAAAAGAACACATTTCCTGATTCCAAATGTTTGTTTGTTTTGATTCGGCGAGACAAGTTGATCGAGATTGTCGACATTACCGGGCGCGGCGAGGACGTTTTTCGGACTCGTCGAACCGGTTTGGGTGTCTCGAATATACTCCGTGGCCACATCAGCTCAAATCATCATAAACTCAAAAGAAAACTCAAAAGAAATTGCATGCGATATATTGCCACAGGTTACATAATGTTAATACCATGATGATGTAACAGACCTCGTTACGGTCGTACACTGTGCTGACGAGGTGGGACAATGAAAGGCCCAAAATAAAAGACAATAAAATAAAAGACAATAAAAGGTTGTGGTTTAACAGAACCATTTCCTGACATTTACATTTAGACCACTTGGGCCTCGTTTAGATCTAAAACTACTGTACTAAACATGTACTACATTATCCTAGAGAGCCTAAATCTTTATAATATAAAACCTTTAGCAAAAGTAACCCCCCCCCCAAAAAAAAAAGACATTTCGACGTCTTGGAGATGGACGACATGATAAAACCTGAACTTGATTATCCTAAAGAGGCTCAAAAATGTAAAAAAAAAAAAAAAAAAAAAAAACTAGCTGTTGATTTGCAAAACCTTAATTCTATTTGGTAAAATTAAGAAAAGAGTGAGATTTCACTGATTTTGTACCAATCTGGACCACATCAGACCTGGAACCACTCCAGCCTGGACTGGTAGCACTAACTATGGAGGTCAAAGGGCTTCAGATGGGCCCCTTGTTTGCATTGATCAAGGGGGAGGGGGAGAGGGGGGGTAAAGAGGGGGGGGGAGGGGTATTAACACTTGTTTGGAAATCCTGGAGCTGGAAAAGAGCTGAAACAACAGAAAAACGGATTGACCCAGATCCGAAACCCAGTCCGAGCTTTCCACCGCTCCGCGCACACGTTGTTCAGATGACAACAAAAGTGATCCCACCGTGAAAACACACCCGCGACACCGTCACGCCGATTGCACGTGCACAAACACAAGAGTTGCGGAAACTGTCTGCGATTATTAAAATCATCTCTTATGAAGCTGTATGACAACAACAACAACAACAAAATTAGCAGCTGCCTCCGCAACCTTACCTGATCGCACAGCCAACACTCGGTTCTTTTTTGTTGTTTGTTTTTTTGTCAAAAATGTACTCACTCTGAGACAGCACATATTTGCTGGAGCACGCCGTGAGGTTGCATCTTCTGGCGGGCGTTATCCGGTGTCGGACGAGCTGTCGGTGGAGGTGGGAAACCAGAGGTCTGACTGCCAGCGAGAAAGTCACCATTATCGACCGAGCACACGTTACTTGGCAACAACACGCCGACACGCGCTCTCACGACTTTTTATGGTTGTTGGGGTTTTTTGTGTGTGTGGCGCGCGCGGCTTAGCTTTTAATTTACTTAATTTATTTTATAAAAGTCCTCAAAAGTTAACGAGCTTGTTCAAAAAAAACAAAAAAACACACACAAAAGGCTTGTTATTCTCTGGCGTCTGCCCTCCGACCGAGTGCCTGAATGCGGAAAAAAAAAAGAAAAAAAAAAAAGGGCAGGCTTTCGCTCGACACGTATTCAAAAAAACAAACAAAAAATGGGCCGGCGAAATGAAACCACCGTTTACCGTGAAGAAATAACGGCCGTTTGATCCGGTTAAACGGCGGCGACGTCGGTGAAGACCGTCCGGTTGAATGGTGAAGGAGGGGTCGCTGTCACGGAGCGGGCTGTTGGAGAGGGGAGGAGGGAGGAGGGGGTGGTGGGCTGCAGTGGGGACCAATCAGCGGCCTCTTCTGAGGGGCGGTAGCGATGACAACGGACCGGAAGAACATTGAAGCAAATACAGCCTCACACCCACAAGCGTGTTTCAAGATTTTTAGATAATAAACGTACTAGATAAAGATTTAAAAAAAAAAAAAAATTTAACTCATAATTAAATCCCGGAAATGATTAACACTGAGGGGGAAGTATTATCTATTTTAAATGTAAAGATAACAATTTATTCTTCTTTTTTTTTTTTTTTTTTACAGGCCAAAAAGCTCAACTTTTCAGGTCAATCCTGTTAATTAAGCTATTTTAAAATTCAATTGGTCTTTTTATTCACAACCCTGTTTTCCAAAAAGTCAGGATGCTGTGTAAAATGTAAACAAGAACCAATTACGATGATTTGCAAATATTGTAAGCCCCCTTTTTTTTTTTGATTGAAACTAGTCTGAAAACTAAAATTAATACATTTTATTGTATTATTTAACAAAACAACAACATATGCTCATTTTTAAATTCCAGCAGCACGTTTCAAAAGACTAGAAAAGTCGTGTAATGCTTAGAAAAAAAATACCTGGTGTCAGATTAACTGGCGAGAAACATTTTTTGGGGTACAAGCGAACGCACCAAAACAAAAACAAAATTAAATCTAAACTCGTTGAATGCAATTTTTTTCAGTTTTATTCAAAGTTCAGAGTGGTCCTGTAAAAAGGACAAAAGAGTTATTATACATGAGTTATACAAACATCTTTCCTGTCAATGGCGATATGAGCGGTCAGTTAAATGTGGGAGGAAACCGGAGCAGACAAGCAGCGATGTCCACCGAGATGACCGAGACCGTTGTTGTTTATCCTACACAACGGCCACTCGATCCCCGCGGCCGAAGGGCTTGCGAACTGCTTCCCCCAGAGACGAGAAGAAGCTCCCGAAGGGACCGGGTTCCTTTTGTTCGGTCTTCAGGAGCTGTCTGATGATACAATTGATCATCTCTTCGCTCGCGGCGTCGTCGGACTTCAATAAACGCAGAAGCATTTCCGGGGAGCCGAAAACCTTTTTGAGAGCCTTGTACATGGCCTTTTCTAGGTTTTGAAACTTCTCTGGCGGGATGTGAAAATCTTCGCCCTCGATTTTAGCCCAGAGTTTGTTAAACAGCCGCAAACTGATGTCGTCGATTTCGTCGATGCGGAGGCATAAACTTGCTTGGTTGGCGACCCGCATGGCGAAACTCTGACAAAGACAATTCAGACCCAGTTTGAATTTTGCTTCCTTCGTTCTCGGATGCTCTTCCGGCATTTTCTTCAACAAGATCCCCATCAGATGTTTTTGGATGGAAGAAGTGACTTTATCGTCGACCACCGGATTGTCGCACCCCAAGAAAAACATGGACTTCCCTGGACCGTCGAACATCACGTGAAGCTTCTTGTAAATGTCCTCGTTGAGCTTTTTAAGCTTCTTGGGAGGGATGTAAAGATCTCTACCTTCGATTTTGGCCAAGAGTTTGGCGGTGAGCCTCGAGCTAATGTCGTAGATTTTTTCCACGGGGAGTCTCAAGCGCGCTTCGTTAGCGGCTCGCTTAATCAGCTGGTCCATGACAGCCATCACGGACATCTCGAACTGTTGCTCAGATTTGGCCTTCATCAGGTGACGTCTGATCGAACGGACGACGGGGAGGGAGGCGAGTTCGTTGTTCAACTCGATGTAAACGATCACCGTGTGCGGAGAGCAGAACCTCGCGCAGAGGTCCTCGTAAATGGCCTCGTCGAGGCCGACGAACTTCTCCGGCGGGATGTCGATATCCTCGTTCTTGAAATCGGCCCAGACTTGGTCGAACAGCCGAGAGGTGATGTCGTCGATTTCCGTCTCGTTGAGTTCGGAGCTGGCGGCCCGCAGAACCAGCGTGCTCACGAGCCCCCTCACGCAACTCTTGAACTTGTCCATCTTCGCCGGTGCTTTCTGCTCCGAAGCCGCCGCGTCGGCCGTCACGGGCGCGACGACCATATCCAGATTGAAGCTGAGAAGACTCATTTCGTCCTCTTCGTCGGACCGCCGCTCCGTAAACTCTAACGTATATGTGGTTTCATCCTGGCAGGCTTTTAAATCTTCGACCTGCCGGCTGACCTCGGTTGTTTCTCCAGGCGGCGGGGGATGGCGCGCGCGTTGCATCTTCCAGGTGAATTTCTGTATCATCTTTTTGGCGTGGCGCACCATCTTGTTAATCCTGCACGCGGGAGTGACGTAGCACTTCGGCTCTGACTTCGGAGGGTCTTCGAGGGAGAGGGCGGAGTTGACGCTTCGGGTCACCTCTCTGGCGACCAGGCTGGTCAAAGTGTGCGAGCTCTTACAGCGGACCTCCTCCGTGACGCCCAGGACTTGGGCTAAACTTTGAGGGAGCGTGTCGCCCAGGTTGGACAACACGTGCTCCTTGGAGACGGGCTTCACGTCCGTTTTGATCATTTCCTCCAGCAGCGATTTCGAAACGACTTCGATCACGTTGGACACGAGCCGCGTCAGCAAAGTCTTGGTGTCGTTGTCGGGTTTCCCCTGAATCAGGAGCGTCATTTGATGTGGCGTGAGCTTGTCGAAAAAACGTTCGTACAGCGGGCGAAATGTCTCCACTGTAACTTCTGGGACCTCCATTTCCTGAAAAAACGTTTCTCCGTTCATTGCTGCGTGTTTTCTCGAATGTTGATGTCGTGCGTCGAAAGAAATCGGTGAAGTTTTCACAAACTGAAGCGTCGCGTGTCGGGAAGACAAGAGAGCGCGTTCGCTGGTAAAATCAATGCAAAGAATGAAAGGTTCCAAACGTCACTGTCAATTTACTAAGCCCCGCCCACAGTGAAATTCCACTTCCGTGATGTCACAAGTAGCCTCCTTATGACATCACAGCAGCACTTACGAAAGCTTGTAAACATCATTTTGGGCGTGGCCGTTGCCGGGCAACCGGCTGTCAACATGCCAAAGCCCCGCCCAAAGAGATTAGGGATTCCTAAAATGTTTTCGCTGGACAAGCGATACAAAACTTCGCCAGGAAAATGAGACGCACGAGCCGACGTAGAGAGACCACCGAGGACCGCTGGTACATCGTGGATTTAGAAGCTCAGCAGGACGACAATGAAACCGCGCTACCTGCGTTTCCAATCCAACCGTTGCCGGGTTTTACGGCGTGGGAATCGAACTCCCGTCTTTCCGAGTCCGATGAAGAGGTCGAGTCTTTGGGAGAGACGACTCAAAAAAGGCGCCGACCGCCTTTCGAGGTCAGGATCAACGGCTTCTTCCCGGAGCTGTGCTCCGCGGCCACAGAGATACCGCCGCCGTCACCAGAGGTCGACGTCGTTACGACCGAGGCGACTGAGACGACTGACTCGGTCGATGCCGCAACGACGGAGGAGGAGGAGGTGGAAGACGAGGAGGAAAAGGAGGAGGAGGAAGAGAGGGAGGAGGAGGACGAGGAGGAGGACGAGGACCAATTCCAGGAGTCGGTGAGGGTTTTTCTTCGGACGCTGGTTTGGTGGGCCGATAAAAAATCGAAGATGCACAGCACGGCGAAAGAGCTCAACCACATCAGCACGCGGCTGTTCCACAAAGTCTGGCCTGAAATCGAGGGTCGATATTTTTACGCCCCCCCGACGGACTTAAAAGACATCGTCAAGGACACTTACAAGGAGTTCCACGCGGAGTTCGGCGACCCAAAGACGGTGATGCATCTACTGTCGGGCGACTACGGAGTGATCGACGACAGGATCGTTTCTTTAATCGAAGAGCAGCTGAGGAAGAAAAACGCAAAGAGACGCGGCAGCTTCTTCTCAGATTTGCGTAAATCCGTCCGCGAGTTCTTCAGACATGGGGCTCGGGTCGGCGTAGTGTAGGATAACGGTTGCTTTCGAAACGAACGCAACAAAGAGCTGCGGGTACGACCCAGTTCCCTTTTATACAGAACCTCGAAACTCTCGAGCTTTGAATAAAATTCAAACAAAAATTACATTCAGCAAGTTTACATTTCAATTTTTTTGTTCTGGTGTTTTTGCTTGGACCCAAAAAAAATGTTGTTTCCAGGTGTTTCTTTAAGGATTACGTGACTTTTCCAGTCTTTCGTTGGACGCTGTTTTTTGAAACATGTTGCTGTCATGGAATTAACTTTTTTTTTTTTTTTCATAAAACAATAACACTTCTTAGTTTCACCTTTTCTGAGGCCTTTCGGGTTCGGTTGGCTCGGGGATGGGCGGGGTCTCCTGAAGCAGCCGAGAGGTCCCAGCAGGCCAGAAGGTGGTCCCGGATGCTAAAACCTTCGAGGATAGGAAGGAGTTCGGGGAGGCCATGGAGAAGGACTCCGACGACTCAGCCAGCCTGGGAGCGTTGCTTCCTTCGGGATGAGCTGGAAAACGCTGCAGACGGGGAGAAAGGGAAGTCCGGGCCGACTCGCTCGACCTGCTGCCACCGCGACCCGATGCCGGAAAAGCGGAAGAAAAAGTCAACCGAAGGATTCTTCTCTTCGCCCTCGATGGTTTGGCTCGGTTAAGTTTAGGCAACTTGGTTAAAGTTTCTGAAAGATTGTTTATATATATTCAAATGTGCACAAATTATCACAATAAAAATTAGACAAAAGAAGAAGCCTCTGCAGTCGTTGCGTTTATTTCTTCATCAAATTGGTCCAAAAGGGCTCTCGTAGCTTTCGGTTTTTTTTTTTATTCCAGTCAGATCACAATAAGAGGAAGAAATTATGGACTTGAGGCAGACGGCAGCAGCTCAAGTGCTTCCGGACTTCGCTGCCATTAAAGATGACCCGTTCGACCTCCGCAGAATGAAACCGAGCTCCCAACCCCGCGGTTCTCGTCTTTTTAAAGTCACCGCTTCTTTACTCGGACACGACCGAGTCATACAAATAGAAAGCAACTGGAACATCTTTACGTTACACAACTACTACTACTACTAACCTGGGTCTGACTCCGAGCCTTTGGAAAGCCGCGGTCGGCTCCTCTTCGCGGCTGTTTGCCCTTTTTTTTTTTTTTTTTTCCCTGCAGCCGAAAACACACATTAGTTTGTAGAAAAGAGGTAGCAAACTAAAGCCCCCCCCCCGGCACGGGACTCCACTTCGTGCCGCTGTGCTTTTTTTTTACGTCCAGCGCCGCCATCCAAACCGCCGCTCGACATCACAACGCCAGAAAACGTTTTGTTTTAATATTTTTGAAACTTGACGACAAAGCACAAAAACACTGACTTGTGTAGCATGAGAAATACAGCACGTTTATAAAAAAATACAAAAAAAACAATACTTTTTTTTCTTCTTTTTTTTTAACCATTGAGAAACATTTTATCATCGGGACCAGAAATGAACAGAAAAAAAAACGACAACAAAACAAGGTGTGTGTGGATTTTTTTTCCAAAAACGGTTTTCTATTTAAACACGTATAGAACCTATTTACAGCATCGTGTCGGAGAGCGGAGGGAGTATGAAAGCACAGACAGGAAGTGACGGACCAGTTGGGGGGAGGGAAGGGGGGGGTTGTTCTTCATAAAAGTGGTGGTTTTTTTTTATTTATTTAAGCCTGCTGCCTGTCTGGAGTCAAAAGGACAAGCGTTTAAAGAGTTCTCAGTCCTTCAGGATACTATGCATGTGTGTGTGTGTGTGTGTGGGGGGGGGGTGTGTGTTAGTCCAGAGCAATGATGTCATCGTCGTCGGTGGCAGCGGCAGCGGCGGCTGCACTGGATTGGTCAGTCCGTGGGCGCTTGTTGGAAGTCTCACCGCTTTCTGTGTCCAGGTGCTTCCTCTTCCTCTCGCCAGCCGCCGCCGAGCTGGACGACGGCCCCCCCTCCTCCTCCTTCTCCTTCTCCTCCGGCCCCTCCCCCTCCTCCTCAGAGTCGACGATCATGATGTCGTCGTCCTCGGCCGGAGCTGAAATGAAAGAGAAGACCGTCATGCATCTTGCATGACAGCTCCGACTGTCAAAACAAACAGTTCGTTCAAGAAAAAGTTTTTTTTTTTCTTCTTCCAAGTTTAAAAGTTAACAATTTGTCACGTGACTCAGCATTTCTGCTCTTTCTCATTTATCCTAGAGACGACGCCGACCTTTAGAGGACGTCGACGGCTGGGCGGAGTCTTTGTTGCCGTTGGTGATGCTGTTGACCTCCTCCTGCTGCTTGCTCGGAGGGGGCGGGGCTTTGTCCGGGGCCTCTCCTACGACTTCGAACTCCACATCCCGCTCGAGCTCCTCGCTGCCGACGAACAAGAAAAAAAAAAAAAATATGAAGAAAGTCACATCACGTGCCTGCTGTGCGTTTCATTCATTCACGTGTTCAGAAGGGACATACGTGTGCAGGACGTTGATGAGGAGCGTGTAGTCTTGGAGGAAGTCGTCGGCTTGGAGGCGGCTGCAGTTACGGATCCCGAAGTCGGAGAGGAATTTGTCGTTGTTGGCTGTGAAGAGAGACGACGGGCAGACGATTCACGTGAGGACGAAACCGCTCGTTGACTCTTCGCATGTTTAAAGGACAATTTAACAGAAGTCAAAACGGTTTTCCGGCAGCCGTCCGTCTGAACAGGAAAATGCAAATCTTGAATGATTTGTTGACGAGCGCGAAGGAGATAAAAAAATAAAACCACGAATTTCAATAACACGATGTAGAAAAAAATACTTCATGGAAAATATTTGAATAACTGGCAACTAAAATTGAAAACAAAACTCCAGGATATTCAATGACATGGCCGCAAATAAAAATGCTCGAATACGTTGACTTTCCGCATCTGAAATAAGACTTTTTCTTTAATAATTCTGTTTGATCACAACTGGGACTTACGGCCTCTTTCTACCATCCGTCTTCAAAACAGCCTGAAGTTCAAAGCTTCAAAGCTTCAAAGTCTTTAAAAAAAAAAAAAGAAAGTGCGAGAATTAACGAACTCTTCCTTACCCTCCGTCTCTCCTTCCTCCGAGGAGATGAGGATGGTTCCTTTCCCGTCTTCTATCTGAACGTCCGGCGCCACCATGCCGAACCTCTCCTTCAGGATCTGAACAGAAAGATGAAAGAAAAACATGAAGTCAGCTGTTGGATAAAAAAAGAAATGTCCAACCTTTTTTTTTTCCCCACTTGGGGCCACCTGGCTCAAAACTGCCGAGTCAGCTTTTTTGTTTGTTTTCTTCTCTACCTACAAGTTACACGTGGCAAACGTGTTAAAACACCGGCTTCTATGGTGGTGAACCGGTTGACACCTTTTTTTTTTCTTTCTTTTGGATATGCTGATCACAGTTATCATGGATGTTTTGTTCCTCCTACACGGCATCATGTCAACAAGGCCGGCGGTAAAACTCGGTGGGGGCGTGCGGTAACTTTACCCTGTCCTGCAGAGAGAGCACCGTGGTTTTGTGGACGTCGAGTTTGACCGTGACTTCGGGTTTGCTGGCACAGACGTAGCAGTTGGCGCTGGGCGGGTCCAGGATGCACGGGACCAGCAGCTTCTTCCTCAGGTTGGGACACTTGTTCAGGAAGATCTGGAGGCGGGGGGGAAAAAAAAAAAAAAAAAAAAAAGGAGATGGACGTGAACGGAGGACTCGACTTGGCTTGTGAGGCACCTGCTGAAAAAAAAAAAGAGACCCGTTCGTGAACCAAAAGAAGTTTTAGAGATCTCTCAGTTTAGACACATAGGAGCAAAAAAAAAAAAAAAAAACCGAATCAGACTTCTGCACTACAGGCCTGTCAATCAAACAAACACCCCCCCCCTCCCAAACCTGGCACTAATATGTAATCAATGTTGGTATTATTTTCAGATTAATAAAAAGGAGCAACTTTCACAAATGACACCGTAAAGAATCGACGGAAACATTTAATGACTCGACGGATTTCTATATCAATAAGTTAAATGCGAGCCTGTGGAGGCGGAGCCTTTTTTGGAGCCAGTCCCCCCCCAGTTACTTTGACCTTTGACCTATAATATCAAACTCATTGATGTGTCGCCGAGCTGACCGTGCGACAGGATTCCAGCTCCCCGGACAGGATCTTCAGCCCCTCCAGCACGATGAGTCCGGCGATGACGGCGTTGGTCGTCGCGATGGCCGGGATGATGTTACCCGCCATGGCTGAAAAAACAAAAACAAACACATCACTTTATAGTCCCGATTGGAGATTACTAGTCTCAGTCTTTAACGTCTGAACCACAGAAAGTCACTTCCTGTTGAGGAAAAAAAAGAAAAACGAAAAGAGAGACACGACGAGTATATGAACTTACACTTCACGTCGAAGCGACTCTTCATGTTCATACTGAAGATGTGCATGCGAAGGTTGGACGCCGCGGTGACAAAGTCCATAGCAGGAGGGTTGTCCTGATGTCAAGAGGAAGGATGTCGTTATACTATTATAATATTAATAATAATAGCAACATATAATATAACATTAATCAGACGATACTATAACTCACCTCTGGCCAAATCCATCACACAACAATAACACTGTTGCTTAGTTTAGTTTTATTTAATATTATTATATTTTTAATTTGTATATAATGTAAATTTATTTCCTTTGTTTTTTTTTTATATTTCATTTTTTTACTACCTTTATTTTTTACTGTCATTTTTATTGCTTTGCCATGTATTTTTTCCCTTTGAGGGATTAATAAAGTATCTATCTATCTATCTATCTATCTTGTATCTAGGGATTAATAAAGTATCTATCTATCTATCTATCTATCTATCTATCTGCAGCACAAACATTTCATTATAGAAGTAGAAAAATTTTAAAGATTTAAAAAGAACGAGTTTTAACATGTTCTCCACCACCTGTACACTCTTTGTCATCTGGTTGACATGTATTTTGTGTTTTTCTTTTTATTCTTGTAACCAATATTTTGTTTTTCTAATTGTACTCAATCCAACGGGACTCATGTCCTTGTTAACTTTTTCCAGTCCGTAAAACGTCATTCAGCTTTCAGTAATTAAATCACCAACTAATAATATCTTGCACGTAAATCTGACGGCCACTAGAGGGCAGAGCTGCATTTCTAAAAGGAGCAAAACAAATAATAATAAAAGGCTGTTTTTACTCCTGATAAACCTGCTAATTCACTGCCACGTTTTTGTCTTCTTCTTTTAAGTTTTGCAGCACATCACGGGGAGCAGAGGAAGTTTATATTTCAGTGTTTTCTTTTCAAATCTGCATCGTATATTTACGACATGTTTCTGGAGATATTTACATTTTTATCATCTCTACAGAACCACTGATTCATAAAGACACGCGTGCAGAGATAATAATAATAATAATAATAATAATAATAAAAAAAAGAAAAGCAAAACAAAAACCCCGAGATGATGGAACACACACACACACACACACACACACACACACACACACACACACACACACACACACACACACACACACACACACACACACACTTGTACGTCGTGTGTTTGCCGTGTTCACCTTGTCCCAGACCAGCTCGGCTCCCTCGCCCTTCTCCTGCAGCTGCGAGGACAGAGTCTCCACGCTGTGCCGGAACAGCTGGCAGCAGCCCCAAACGCCCAGAACCTGCTGGTCCTTCAGACCCGAGGACGGCGTCTCCTCCTGAGGACGCACTGCGGACAAACGCGGGACGACGCACGGATGAAAACTAAACTGCAGCACAGACGTAGTCGGAATAATTGAAATCAAATTAAAATTTAAAGACATACTGCTGTTCTCCAGCTGCTGCCAGTCCAGAGGTGTCGGAGCTTTCCTCTTCTTCCACAGCTTGTCCATGGTCAGCAGGTACATGATGTCATCTTTGAAGAGCTGCGGGAGGAGAGTTGATGTTAACAGAAAGTATCGCTCCGCTCGCCTCGCGCAGCACGTTATTTTATTTTTTGGGGGTCTGACCTTGTTGAAGAGTTTGACGGGGTCGTATCCGGTGGAGCGAGCCCAGTTCTTGGTGGAGACGCGCTTGATGTCCCCGTCCTTCTCGGAGGCCGTGGCGCGAGCTTCCGTCTCCTCGGGTTTCCCTGTTTTACAGAGAATTAACGAGTTTAAAAATAAATAAATGGAAAAAAAAAAAGAACTGCAGCGCAGTCAACTCACATGCAGCCTCTGGGTCCGCCGTGTCGGGAGACACCTCTTGATCTGCGTCCTCTTCTCCAAACAGCTGACTAGAAAAGCGACCAAAACAAAACAAAACAAACAAACAAACAAACAAAACAAAAAACAGTGGACTCAAAGTGTAATTGATTGAGGATATCTGGTAAAGCCAGTGAGGGGCAGCGACCTGGTTTAAAAGTTTTGGATCTGCACATTAAAAGCCAAACAATACTCCGGTTTGAATGTCTTTTGTAACTGTACTTTCATGTATTTTTTTTTCTCTCTTTAGGAAACTGGGTCAAATGTTACTTAATGTTCAAATGTGTGTTTAAACTATTAGGAGATTTTAAGATTTTTTTTTTTATTAATATCTTGACATTTGATTTCTAGCCCGTGACATTATGTTTTCCTATCATGTGTCTTTTACCTGCTCCTCCATGGAGTGTGGTGACAGTTCATTGGTCCATACGGGTCATGTGACCACTGACCAAACACATATAAGGAACAAAACCCGAACGAAGGCCTCAGAGGCTGAAACGCGTTTGTACTATGATTGAATTAGCCGTGACTGATTAAGGGCTTTTGAATTAAAATCACCCTCTTCAGTGCCTCAGATTTCTTCAAGTTTGGGTGTAAATGCGCAGATCCATTTCTCATTATTACTGTCCAGTTACGATTTGAGAGCGGAGCCTCACTTGAAGAGATACTTGGCCCAGACGATGCAGTGGATGGGCTCGGACGGCGTGTTTCTGATGGTGCATCCCGGGAAGGTCTTCTGGGTGGGCTTCGGCTGGCACTCGTAGCACTCTGTCAGTCCCTTTGGGGGAGGATGGTGGTGGGGGGGGGGGTGAGAAGGTGAGACGTTCACAGTGGCTCCTCCTCCTTTGCAGGTTTTTAGTGGAGAGAATATTAATGCTATAAGATTTTTAAGCGGTAAAAATAGTCGTTTCTACCTTCTTGATGACCGAGACCTGTCCGAGGTATCCAGCGGTGCCGCTCTCGATCAGCGGGATATCAGCTGCCAGACACATCCGGTTCACGTGGTTACGGGCAGCTGGGGGAGACGAGAATTATTATTATTATTATTTTTGATATTCAGGTCATTTGAATTGCATTTGGCAGAAACGGATAACATCTCACACCTCTGTTGTCCAGAGCGTTCATCACCAGCATGAACTTTCTAAAGAACTCCGTGTTGTAATCAGGGCTGTCGGAAAGAAAGAAGACATGATTTGTAATCACGTCACGGGATCGGCTGATGAAAACAAAAAAGTCTCGGCCCGACCGGAGCTCACTTCATGATGCTGTCGTGGTAGGCGGTGATGTTGGCGCTGGGACAGAACTGCAGGGCGCTCTCCTTGGCAACCTGAGAAAACAAACGGGAAGGACGACGGAGGTCAGCCACATGTGCTGGGTTCCAGATGTTGTACTTCCAACTGTCGAGTACGGAAACATTGCAAATGCCCTAAAAGGTTGCCATCTTGGCTCCGTAGAGGAAAAGGGGGGCGGGGCCTACTGGCGTGAAGAATTTCCAAATTAAAAGCATCTGAGGGAAGCTGCAGATGTTCCTGAACAACCACGCACCCAAAAAAAAAGTTTCGCTTTTTTTCTCGCTAACTGTTGCTGGAAAAATTTATCAATATGTTTATTGAGTGTGTTAAAACAGAAAACACGCTGATTTCTGGGTAAAATAATTTAAAGCTGCAGATATTTTTTTTGTTTTTTTGTGTGTTCACACGCTGGAGGTTATTTCAGGTCAGTCTGCAGGTTTGAAACAACGCTACTCTGTCAAAATACATACATACATATATATACATACATACATACATACATACATACCTGTGCTTTAGACTTGCCAACATGCTTCTTCTGAAAAAGGAACTGACGGTTCAGGTTGCTGACGTCGATTGTGTCCAAGTCAATCTGCCCGAAAACAATCAAAAACAAAAAGGTGATATTTATGGCGGTTTGAAATCAACCTGTCGAACACAGTTTAGTAATAGAAACTGTTTGGAAAAGAAATAACCAAAGAATCTATAGATTTACTGTTTTCATGGCAGACAAGAGACGATTTTTTTTCTGCGATAGTCAGGACAAAAAAAACCTTCAGAATGACGTCACGGTTGTTTTTCAACCATTTTTCGATTGTTTTTATTCTTTTGTTATTATTATTACAGTTTTCTGTTCTTTCTTTTTGCAGTGTTCTGCTTCCCTGATTAGGTCAAATGTTCCCCCCACACCCCGCCGACCTCCTGGACCTCCTGTCCAAGATTGCCATTATTTACATTTAGATTGCAGAGTCTGGTTGATTCCCAGTTAGGAAGAAGAAAAAAAAAAGAAAAACACTCACAAGACTTTTAAAAATAGAAATATGAGAGTGTGTGTGAGAGAAACACCTCCAGGAAGGTCTCCCTTCATTTCCTCACTCCCGACGCCACGACTTCCATCATAATTAGTATTTTATCATCCCAGAAAACCCTTAAGACTTTAATTATGTAGCTCCCGATCCCGCGATCCCAAATTCTGCACTCGGGCAGCCTTGTTAATTTAATTGTAGCTTTAAGGACTGAAAAACACTAAAACACACACTTCTCTCTTCACACTGAAGGTCGCAGGTGTGAACGCCTGCAGGAGTCGAAACAGAAGATGGTTTTCATCTGTAGGAGTGTTTTACTCTACCTCACAGCCCATAATGTCAAAACAGGTACCTGCTTCTTCTTTGATAGTTCAAATATGCACTGATCTAAATCTGGTAAAAAAATAAATAAAAAAAAATTTTTTTTTTTAAAAACACCAAGAAAATGCTCAAAATGTTTGCATTGTTATTTCCTTATGTAGTATAACTGAGGTGGATATATTTGGTGGGAAATGTTTTGCTTTACAATTAAATATCCTTTTTTCTTTTTTTTTAAACTATTATCATAACTATATTTGTATGAAAATGTTCCCCCCAAAATTTGGAGCTGATAATAAACAAAGAACCTAAAAAAAAAAAATCTCAGAAGTTCACAACAGAAAACAACACACACACACACACACCTCATATATAAATACCGAGATGTCAAAGCGTGTCTGTGTCACGTTTCAGCTCGACGTCACATTACTACGCGAACTTAAAGCCGCTTTAATGGCGCCAAACGCTCCGGCTAACGTCGCCGCGGCGCCGCTCGTATTCCCACAACTTCTTAATGAACTCAGAGAGAGGGAGGAGGGGTGGAGGAGGGGTATCAACAAACAAACAAACACCCCCCCCCCCCCCCACCGGCGTTTTCCATCTTCGACCCGCCACGTCTCAGGAATTAGACCGAGCCCGCAGCACAAAGACCCCGGCTAGCATGCTAACGAGCTACACACAAACAAACAGAAAGCGGGACGGACCACTTCGATGTTCTTGAAGCCGGTGAGGACGAGGTTCTTCAGCAGCTCGCAGCCGATCCCTCCGGCTCCCACCACCAGCACCTTGCAGGCGGAAAGGGAGTCGGCCAGCTCCTTGCGGAGGGAACCCACTAGTTGGACCATGACGATCGGCTAAGAGAGCAGATTCAAAGGAGCCTGTAGCACCGGGAGGCTAACGGCTAGCTTCTTCTTCTTCTTCTTCTGCTCCGAACACACAAATCCCGCCCACTTCCGGGGTCAGCTTACTTTCTTCTTCTCCTGTGGAATTGTTCGGCTCTTGTTGTCTTAGCGCCCTCTTTTGAAATTCTTCAATTCTTTTTGCACTTAAAAAAAACTTTTCCTTTGCATTTCTATGAGCTTTCACTTTATCACAGAAGAGAAAATGTTCGTTTATTTCTTAGTGGACTAAATTACTTGACTGTAACAGAAATAAAAACAGTAGATGAGCCAAAATAAAAACAAATCTATGACAATTAAAACAATTTAAAAGAAATTCAATTCAATTTCATTCAAAGTTAGATAAAAGACTAAAACAGATACACAAAGAGGTAAAAACAGCTCAAATGTATAAATACACAATTAAACAGTACAGTTGTCATTACCTTTCTTTAACCGCACATCTTATACACATTTCTACGTTTATATTCTAATATTTTGTACATTCATGTTTGATCTTTTTGTCCTATTTTTTTATTTTATTTTTGTATTCACCTGTTGCTTTTATTTACTTTTACGTAGCTGATGATCGGTATTCCACTGCACGTTGTGTACTTGCATGTGAATTTGGACTTTTTTTTTTTTTTTTTAATGGAATAAAACCAGATTACAACGCTCTGCATGTTGTCCGCTCCGGCGGAGCCAAATAAATCTAAGTGTTTGTGCAGGGAAGCGTCACATTTACGACTCTGACCTTTTCCGATGGCATCATATAAATGACTTCCTCTAAAAAAAAAAGAAGAGTAACATCATTCACGGGGAAATCTAGCTTCTACACTTTGGACAGTGTTTTTCTCACACTCTCATGTTTATTGTGCTGTGTGTGTGTGTGTGTGTGTGTGTGTGTGTGTGTGTGTGTGTGTGTGTGTGTGTGTGTGTGTGTGGGGGGGGGGGGCGGGGGGAGACATAGGAGGCAATGACCTTGTGCCCTACTTAAAAAAGCCAAACATGTACAATAAGTTAAGACCTCACGTGGAACCGGGTTTGCTCTCGGGAGGATTGCGCAATCTGACTGAAGCACTATTTCGCCTATTTGTGTCTTTAGGATGTTTGATTTACTGTCACATTTTGGCAAAAAGTTTTCTATTTCACTCATAAATATCTTTTTGGAAATGAATTTAAAAGCCATCAGCCTCCTGGAACATGAAACAAGACACGAGCCGAGTTCTTTAAACGCTCTAATTAACGGATTACGATTGGACCGTCAGCTCACCCGCTGCTCTCGTGACAGCCTGTCGCGTCGTTACCGTGGCAACAGCAAGATTATGACGACGGTTCAAAAATAACATTAACCCAACAAAGTGGTATTCTGTGTCTATAAGGTACAAGAAAGGCTCGACAAGCATGTATTGTTGTAGTAAGTACATAAAAAAAAAATCAATAGTACCCTTTTTAAACCCCTGATCTTTAATGTAAAAGGAGCAATACTCCCAATATAAGAAAAAATACATTTAAATTTCAATACTTAAAAGTCTCACTGAGATTAAATAATGCGCATGTGCCCTTGGGTCCTGAACGCATCACTGTAGTGCCAATAATAACGTTAAAGCATCACCCGAGAGTGTAATATTGCGATTATACAAGCTACCATCTAAATAAAATGTCAAGAAAATGTTTTCACATTGTGGGGGCAATTCGCTCTCTAAATATAAAACTTTTTGTTGGCGCAATCTTTTTGGCAACAATCTTTTTATCAAGTCGCGTCAGTAGAAGCGAATGTAACGTATGAAATGTTTACCACCCCAGGAAGTAGTCCGACCCTTAGCAACGACCCTAGCAACAGAGACGAGATCTGGTCCCGTTTTTATTGCTTTCTAGAGATCGTTTCTCAAACTGAATAAATGCAGCACGTAGAAACACTAAACTGCTCAGCTAGCTTAGTCTCGTTGTAAGTAAGATATCTGATGAAAAAAAGATGTGAATTGAGTCTTGTATTTTATGTGATTTTAGCACCGTGTCATGTGTTAAAACAAGCTAGCCGCCACTGGGATTCTAAATTGCGTGACTATCTGTAGTGTTACAGTACGGTTGCTCGGGGCGACCAAAAATGGATCAAAAGGGTCACATTTAATATAACAAGTAAAAACAACATTTTATTCCATATCATATGAAATCCAATTTCAATTTTATATTCTCATGGAGAAGTCGTAGTGATATTTCTAGTGATGAGCAGGGTGTGTTGTCATGGTGATTCGAGCACGTTTCCAAATGTTCAGTTGACCAATGAGATCGCTGGGTCGGAGCTACTTGTATAAATCTCTCCAACAGCTGATAACAGTCTTGAAATTTCACTGTCAAGTACATTTTGGATATTTATATCTATTTAAAACCATATTTGTAAGACCAGAAACTTCAGTCAGTCGCTACACTTCCGTCTCAGCAGTGTTTAGACCTAAAATTCCCAAAGCAGCGTACAATCAGTATTCACTCCACTGCTAACATACTGGGAATTATGTATTAGCAGCGATAACAGGTTGATTATAGGCCTCAAAATTGGCCCCAAAATGGTCTATTATTGTTACTTTATCACTGATGTATCATAACATAAGGGTTTCAGTAATCACATTTATATATGGTTCACTCAATATCTAGCCATGCATATTTTAAGAACTGACATGTTTCATCAATAAAAATCTATCCTTTCTTCATAAAAAAAGAAAGACTGGATTTGATTGGATGACAGAAAAACAGCTGTTAACCTGTAAATGTTAATAGTTTTGATATATTCATACGCATATATATTCATTTTATTTATGATATTTAGTCCTTTTAGAGCTTTTTCTATGCTTTCATAAAAAAAATAAAAAATAAAAATCTTTTTTTTTTTTTTTCTAGCAGCAGCTGGCCGGAGAGTTCTCGCTGTTCCGGGAGAGACGCACACAGCTGGAGAGAAGTAAGTTATCTCATGCAAAATATTTTTCACTGCACAAATATGCGAGTTTAACATCTTTGGTTGTTTTTTTTTTAACGAATGTCGAATTCAAAAGCTAAAAACTTTTGCTTTTTGGTGGCAGAAAGTGTTCCGTAAAAATGTGAGTTTTTGAAGAAAAACTCGTCTTCTGCGTCAATCATTTACATTGTTGTGTAATTAGAGGAGGGGTGGGGGGGTCAATAGGGCAACGGGTAATCAGTGCACGTTTTATTTGCTACTGACAGTTTGATTAATCACCCTAATTAAAAACTGCCTACACATGCTTGAGTGGGGGGTTTATTCTCGTCACTCCGTAGTCCAGGAGTGGATGGATTTTGCATTAGATATGGTAAATAACCCATTTACACAGGTGTGACCTCTTGTTTTGTTTTTTTTTGTTTTTTTGGTCCGGACCGGCCTGGCCCGACCCGGCCCGGCCCGCCTCCGCCTCCACCTCCGCCCCCAGCTGCAAAACACCAAGCCGAGGGACAACACACCAAAGCTCCGCCGCGGACCCTCCACAGCTGCACGGGGGGAAAAAAAACACAGGGAGAAAAAGTAAAAAAAGATGGGCTCGGCGGTACACTTGTGCTCGCTGCTGCTGGTTGTGTTTCTGCTCGGGCTTCATCACTCATCCGGGTTCTGGATCGTCAACGTCGTCTTCCCTCCCAACGCCAAGAACAGAGTCCTGAGCAACAGCACTCCACCGCTCGTTATCGGTAAGTTACGGGTCGGCCTGAGGCGCAGGGGGAAAAAAAAGGGGGTCCCTGAACGCACCAGGAAGTTTAGTCGTTGTTATTTGAATTAAAAAAAAAAAAACTGTGAACACTCAGTGAGGTCTCATCAACCTCTTTATCTGAAACAATTGACTTATTACTTAAATAAGTAAAAAATATTTTTTTAAATATGACTGCCAATATTATTAAGTGCAACCTTACTTATCTATTTTGAGAAAAGACTTACTTTATTAAAAGTCAGGTGGAAAAATATGAGTATGAATAAATACAATAAAAAGAGAATAATTATATTTCCATAAAAAAGTCAAATATAATATAAATACACACACACAAGCTATCTACACTAATATATATATGCAGCACCCATGTATGTAACATTTATTAACATACTCAAAAACTCATGAAACTTGGTAAATGCGCCTGTCCTGGTGAAAAATTAAATATTTTAGTGGTTTCGCAGCTGGGCATGGCCAAATGGCTCGCTAGCGCCCCCTACACTGCTATATTTACCTCCATGCCTGTTAGCCGGTGGACATACGTACTGCACTTAGTTGTACACTTCTTTTTTTGTTTTGCCATTGATATTTTAACGAGGTAGTTCTTTGTGCTTGTTTGCACATTTTTACCTTTTTATTGCTGTTATTTTTGGTGTTAGTAAAGAATATAGCAACCGTGTTACGTGGTTATTACAGTGTAAATAAAACGGAAACAAAGCCTGATGTGAGACACGTTTCTGCGAAGGAAAGTGATCGGATAAAGAGAAAAGTTCCTCGTGTGGTCGTGGAACATTTTGGCAAACAAATCTAAATATATGGGTTTTGCACGGAGCTGTCTTAATGTCGCACCATTTCGCTATGAATTGTGGGAATAGTAAGATTGACCACAAACTCACATTGAACTAATCAGCCTCGGTCACATTTTTTTGTGTTGTTGGGAACACTGTGGGACGTTTTTCCTCTTCCCACCCCCGGAGGGTCATCGTCCAAATACAAACAGTAACACAAACTCCAAGCGAAGGACACTCAAACAAATTGACATTTTGACCAGAGTGAGATAAAGTTAGTTGCCCAATATGACGTGGAAGTGTAAAAGGTGCAAAAAGTGGAGAAGACACTCAGAAATGTAGCCGATAAAACACAGCGACAAGTCGAGGTTTTACTGCACATTTTATGGATTATTAGATCCACTGGTGAACCACGAATTCTCCAAGATGTTTTGACAGTTATTTCCAGGATAAGGCTGCACATAAAACTGTACAAACCTGTAAATGTATAAAATATCAGAATTTCCCGAGATTAAAGCTGTACATTTTTGAGAAAAAAAAAGTGTAAAATATTCTTTGAGATTAGTGGTTAAATTTATGACAGAAAACACACAAATTTCTATCTTAAATATTCTCTGAGATGATATTTGTTAATTTTTATGATAATTTGTATAGCTTTTTCTGCTTCCGCCAAGTGGCACAAATCTGCTACTGCAGCTTTAAAAATGGACAGATTTACTTGTTTTGCGCCCCGTAGTGGGCCCATTCAGGATTCTCATGCCTCAGATTGCATATTTTTTTCAACCACTATCTAAAAATTAACGACGTCCTTTACTTCCTTCCGGTCCATTTAACGATCCCTCTAGATTCGTCTCGCGGCTCCCCCTACTGACCAACGTTAGAATTACCATATTTGGAAGCACAGCTTCCGCTGTTTGATTTACCAATTGTGATTTTTGTGTGCGCTCAGTGCCGGGGAACCTGGGAAACCGGCTAGAGGCAAAGCTAGACAAGCCGAGGCTGGTCCACTGGATGTGCTACAAGAAGACCGAACGCTGGTTCACGCTGTGGCTCGACCTCAACATGTTCATGCCGATAGGCGTCGACTGCTGGATCGATAACATAAGGTAACAACAGGGCCTGAACCGGAGGTGCCAGCAGACGAAAACACCTCCCGATGTTTCACTAACCCGTCCGGGACTTTTGGGTCCAAACTGTCACCACCAGACGGGAAAATTTAATCTGAGGAGACCAAAATATTTTTGTTCTTTTTCCACTTATTAGAGGATGTTTTTGCCAGAACCGAATGTCCGTGTTCATGTGTTCCCTCCCCCTCCCCCTCTTAGACTTGTTTACAACAGGACGACTCGGCGGTCGTCCAACTCACCGGGGGTGCAGGTGCGGGTGCCAGGATTTGGGCAGACCTATCCCATCGAGTTTCTCGACTATAACAAACTGGCCGGTGAGAAAAACCACCGCGCGTTTCTTTAAACGAAATGTCTCAAATGTTTCACGAGATCCGATCATTCGTAGGAAATTTTGTCCCAACGTTTCGATGTACGAGTGAAAATTGATTTATACTCTTTTGATTTCTTTGCAGGTTATTTTCACACCATGGTGCAACACTTGACCAACGTGGGCTACATCCAAAATGAGACGGTCCGCGGAGCGCCGTACGATTGGAGATTAGCTCCAAGTAAGTAGCAAAAAAACCCAAAAACAACTCCATTCTTTCATTAAATATAAAGTCAATAAATGTTTTCCACGAGTCGTTCTGGTGCCATTAGTTAATTTCCCTCCTTCGGACCAGTTTTCTGGTGGTCCTTCTGGAAATAATTCCTTCATTAAATAGATAATAGGCCTTAAAAAAGGGGAATGTTTGCTCCTCCCCAACTTGTCCAAATATGGTCACTCCCTGGTCATTCCAGAAAAACCAAATGGCGGCGTTCAAAACGCCAAACTCAAGGCTCCACCACAGGGTGACGTCACTGTTGTTTTCAGCTTGGTGGTAATCCAGTGTGATACTTTTTTTTAATGGGTGTCAATTGGAGCCATTGTTTTATTTGGAGCCAGCCCCTAGTGGCCCTCAGTGGTATTTACACTTTAAGGCATTCCGGTCTATTTTCATTTTCATTATATTGCACTGTTACTCCGCCTGAGGTCCTCAAATAAAAAAACCTGCTGGCACTTGCAGGGTTTAGATTCAAGACTAGAGGGCGCTGTATCGTTTGGTCTGAAACCCTGGAACAACCTCAGTCTCTTCTTTAAAACCCATTTTTATCGCTCAGCCTGTCAATAATTTGAATATTCTCCAGGTCTTGAAAGACACTACACAACTAACCCAAACCAAAAACATAATTCACACCGACTTAAATCGACCTTCGTCCCGCAGACGAGAACACAGAGTACCTCGCAAAGCTCCGGGGCCTGGTCGAGGAGATGTACGACCAGCACCAGAAACCGGTCCACCTGCTGGGACACAGCATGGGCTGCCACTACGTCCTCTACTTCCTCAACCACCAGCCCCAGGCCTGGAAGGACAAGTACATCAAAGGCTTCATCTCCTTAGGAGCTCCATGGGGCGGCGCCGTAAAAGCACTGAGAGTCCTGGCTACAGGTAAATGCCCCCCCCCCCCCCCCAATGGTCCTTCAAATAAAAAACAGATAGAGGGGGCTAAAGGGACACATTACTCACGCTTTTACTGTTTTTTGAAACTCTTCGCAGGCGAAAACGACGGCATCACAATGATTTCTAACATCAAGATCCGCGAGGAGCAGCGGATGGTGACCACCAACCCCTGGATGGTGCCGTTCGAGGGCGCCTGGCCGAAGGACCACGTGTTCATCTCCACGCCGACCTTCAACTACACCAGCCGGGACTACCAGCGCTTCTTCAGCGACATCAGTTTCGAGGACGGCTGGTAACCGAACGGCTTGAAATGTTTTTTTTTTTAAAATTTATTGGGGCTCTCGAATAACAAAAAGCTACACAGCATTTTTAGATGGACTTTTGAGCCGATTGAGTTTGCAATTTGACGGACGGGATCTACATGTAAAGTTGTATTTCTGTAGTTTATTGTGAGGAATATCAGTTAATGATAGAAAGCTTTAACGCCCCTATGTGGAGAATTTTTAAAAGCATCTTTAAAATATTTTTTTGGGGGCTTTTAATGGAAACAAATTTGTTTGTAGAGAAATACGACAATTTTGCTTCTGGAAGTTGCCAAAATCAGACATTTCCATGTACAAATATTCGGTTTTTTTGCCCACCAGAGGATAGACCATAGTCTGTATGTAAAAGTGGACGTAGCTTTGAGGTCCGAAAAACTAGGCCAATGCGGAAGTGACCATAAGCTGCAATACCACCGAGGGCCACTAGAGGTCAGCTCCAAAAAGCCTCTGGCTCCATAGACTCCCATTCAACTTTTCTCATGAAATACAAAGACAATACATTTTTTTTACACGTCATTATGGTGTCATTTACTAAAGTTGCTCCTTGTTATTAGTTTTCTGGTGGTCAATTTGGAAACAATCCCGTCATTAATTAGATATTAGGCCTCAAAAAGCAGTACGTTTGGGGGCTTGTCTGTTTGATTGACAGGCCAAGTGGCGGTTTCGGCTACAGGTGGGCGGGGCTTAGTGTCCTCGCCTTCCAAATCAGATTAAGTCAAATCCACTGCTCGCTCCTCCCCCAGCTCGTCCAAATATGGTCACTTCTGGTTAAAAAAAAAAAAAAAAAGACAGAGCAGTAAGATTTTTTTGTTCTCATTTTAAACTCCTCGTCCTCTCGTTGGTTTTAAGGTACATGTGGGAGGACACCAAGAACCTCACCAGCGACCTCCACCCGCCCGGCGTGGAGGTGTGGTGCATGTACGGCGTGGGGCTACCGACACCCGTCACGTACGTTTACGACGAGGACTTCCCCAACGGAGACCCGGTGGACTTCGTTTACGCCGACGGCGACGACACGGTGGACAGCTTCAGCATGGGTCTGTGCAAGCGGTGGGCGGAGCAGCAGGAGCAGCCCGTCCACGTGACGGAGTACCGAGGCCTGGCCCACCTCGACATCGTCTTCCACGAAAAGGTGCTCAGCCAAATCCAGCGCGTCCTGGAAGGCCAATCAGACACGCCCAAAGAGGTCGACGTACGATTTTAAAGCAAAAACAAATAAGAGTGCTGGATTTGTTTATTTTTCTTTATTTACACGGTTTATATTTGAATTCTTTTTTTTTTCTCTGAAAACTGCACATTAGCTCCTCCTCTTTGCGTTTTGTAGACTCAGCACCAATCTGGACTTTGGGAGAACCTAACCCTCTTATCTCAAACTTAACGCCTGATGACTTCACAGTGGGTTCTGTTTATTTCTATTTCCACATCACCTTCGACAATAATTAGAAATGAGACTCGGTTTTAAATCACGGCAAACATACTAATCGCAATAATTAAACACATAAAAAAAACGTTATGTTTTTATTTTTATGATGCTTCATTTATGTTGTAGTCTGTGTTAAATTATCTTTTTGGTTTGTTTATCTTTGATTAATAACTTATCACATTAATTTGAAAGTGTATGATGTCACTGTAATATTTCCTTTAGGATTTATGTATTTTTTTGGAACAATTATAGTGACAGCGTGAAACCAATGATGCAAAATTATATATATATATATGTTGTGTGTTTTTTTTTTTTTTTTTAATGTTTCCACTTGAAATAAAGCACATGATGCCTCAATGGCCACATGAGTGTTGTTTGATTAGTTTAACTTCGGTACAAAAGTCAAAGTTTATCTCTCTTTTCTTGTTTTCTCTGCTTCCGTTCGACGTCATCTGCGCTCTACGACGTGAGCCTTGATTGGCTGGGAGGTGTTTTATATCTTCGCTGCCGGGGTGTATTGCTCTGCAATCAGGACCTCGTGATCGTTTCTAGGTTCGCCGATCACCGCAGCAGGGTTGGCTGGAAGCGGTCAGAGAGAGAAACTCCGGCTGCAGGACGACGAAGAGGCGGCCATGAGGGGATGAGACATCGCGCGCCATGGCTGGTCGTCACCTGGTAGCCACCTTTTCCGTCGGTTTGTTGTTTTTGTTGCTGTTGCCGGCTCGGAGCGACGGCAGATCGGTGGACAAATGTCTCGGCGGCAAGCCCTGTCTGTCCCGAAAACCCCCCGTCGTCCTCAGTAAGTGTCTCCATCGGTGTTTCTGGTCTTCGTCACTCTGACATCTGTTGCAAAGATAATTGTGCAACTTAGTTGCCACCTCTCAGCAGGCAGCAGCTAGCGACGGGCTACAAGTCAAGTTGGGCCAAACCCCATTTAAAATCTACCCAATTCAAAATGTTCCGTTTCTGTAGTTAACTTAACGCGAAGCTAAAAACAAGACTCAACGCGTTTCTTACTCCTCGATGACCCGTCTCCAACTCGGCTTTAACAATTTCATCTAATTTGTTCAGACGTCAAATAAATTTCAACTTTTCTAAATGTTTGGCCTGTTGGTCCTGATATCTTCCTTTGCCAAAAACATCCAGAGGTTTTTTTAATATATTGTAAAGAACAGTGTCTGTATTATCTCGTATGTTGAATTACGTTTAAAGAAATTAACTTTTCGAGCATGAAGAATTCACCCCCCCTCCCTTCCCCCCAATACACAAAGAAAACGTGGTTTGTTGAGAGTTTTGATTTCGCCTTCAAGGTAGGGGTCCTTAAATTGCTCGATTTTTGAACGGAGCTCGGTATAACAACAGCCAAGAAAGAAATCTACGGCAGTCATTTTTATTTTTATGTGGAACAGTTTTGATCGCGTGCTTGTGTGATTGTTTACAGTGCAGCAGTCACCTGATCACATGATTGAGTTTAGCTCAGAAAGCCCAGTTAAATAATCAATACTTTCTCCTCAAGCCTTTTCTAGACTTCCATTTCCATTTATAATGCACACAATAAAAGCCTCCTGCTGGTTTTTAAATTGCTTTCATTCCTCGTCTTTGTACTTGGAGACGTTTATAGAAGTCTTATCTGTCTGCTTCTGTATGTGAACGAGCGCGTGATAAGAGTCCGCGTGGCTGCTTCGAGCTGTTTCATCAAAACATTAAAAACATTAGAATACCAGGAAAAGGGTTTTATTTGGACTAAATAGCGTTGAAATTAATTATTGTGAAAGTGGTGACTATAAAAAAAAAAATTTATTTTTTAATTTATTGTTCCAACGATTAGGAACAATTTAGCTTTTTATTTTAAGCAATTAAGACATTTATGATGTGTTTGTGAGTCATTTATGCCTCAATTTGTTATCTAGACAAACTATTCAAAAAGATAAAGTCAGTGATGCTCCAAATTTCCAGGGTCCGGTGGCTCATACATGTCATTTGATCATTAAAAGAGGAAGGAGGACACTAAATGAGGAAAAAAAAATCATTTTAAAGCTGAATTATTGATATCTAATTAAAAAAAAAAAAAAAAATCTATGCGTGGATGAAAGGATAAGTGGGTTATAATTATGATAATAACTTGAGTGATGTCGGTGTGTTTGCAGTTCCGGGCGATCTGGGGAACCAGCTGGAGGCGAAGCTGGATAAACCGAGCGTGGTCCACTACCTCTGCTTCAAGAAGACCGACGACTTCTTCACGCTGTGGCTCAACCTGGAGCTGCTGGTGCCCATCGCCATCGACTGCTGGATAGACAACATCAGGTGGGCGTTGTTGTCGGGTTTTTTTTTAAGTTTTTTAAAAAAAGTTTGCGTTACATCTAAAATCCTTAAAAGTAAAAATTTTTTTTTTTCGACGACCTGGTTTACTTTCTAAGATGTCAGAAATTAAATGAGTTGTTTTTTTTAATGTGCAGAAAATACCTTTTGCGTTTGTTCGTTTTGACTCGAGAATGGTGAACTAAAATATCATCTAAAGCCCAACATTTTCTAACTGTAAAATAAAAGCTACCAAATTCTGTAATAAACGTTAGAGAACCTTACTATTTTTTATTTTTTATTTGTGTGTGATCAATTCTCTTAGCAATTTCCCATTTTTGAAAAGGGGGCGGAGCCACAAATTGATACACCAGATAGAGATGAACATGATCTCAAATGTCTGTTAAACATCGCAGAACTGACAAATAAGCAGCTAAAACCCAAGAATCCCATTTAAAAAAAAAAAAATTTAATATCCATTTCAAACATTACTAGTTGGAAACTAGATTTACAGCTGAAAGTGTTTTTTCTGCAAAGAATCACTTCTGCCTGAGAAACCAAAACCGCTTTCTCTCACATCTGCCTTTGATTTTCTAAAGGAAAAACCGACTTGGGGAAGTTTTTGTCAAAACAAAACAAATAACGAGAAGTGTGCCTGTTTCATCGTGTGTTTGTGTTTCACCACAGAGGCAGAACTGACACTGATCGAATTTTATAAACTGTGTGTGTGTGTGTGTGTGTGTGAGCAGGTTGATCTACAACAGCACCACACACACCACCGTGGCCCCGCCCGGCGTGGAGGTGCGCGTCCCGGGGTTCGGGGAGACGTACTCAGTGGAGTACCTGGACCCCAGCAAACGCAGCGTGGGTGAGTCCACGACCAACCGAGGCGTCCTTTTTTAAAAAAAAATTTTTTTTTTTTTTTTTTTTTAAGTGGCATCCTCGCAAAGATAGAAAAAAAACATTTGACGTACAGTTAAACGGTCTTCTCATGTTGTGTTTGTGTGTCCCAGGCATGTATTTCTTCAGCATAGTGCAGGCGCTGGTGGAGTGGGGCTACACCCGAGATGACGATGTCAGAGGAGCCCCATACGATTGGAGGAAAGCCCCCAGTAAGCACACACACACACACACACACACACACACACACACACACACACACACACACACACACACACACACACACACACACACACACACAGAGAAAAATGTCCACTTAAAAAAAGAATAACTACATTTGTCATGTAACACGACGTATTCCTTTAAATATCAACCGCAAATGAAAATTGCGTGGACGTAAATATTAGCTACGGGTATTTCAAGCAAAACTACTGTTTAAAATGCACTCTGAACTATTTCGATTTTTCACCGGGACCGTTTTACCCGCAAACCTCCGGGACCGGCTATTGGGCGCATTGCCTAGTTTATTTGGGAATTGTTGGGTTTCTCTGTATAAATGCTTTAAAGGACTTTAATGTAAACTCACCTCCTCTTGTCGTTTTCCAGACGAGAACAAGGACTACTTCCTGGCGCTGCAGCGGATGATCGAGGAGATGGCGGAGAAGGCCGGCGGGCCCGTGGTGCTCATCGCTCACAGCATGGGCAACATGTACACCTTGTACTTCCTCAACCAGCAGTCGCAGGCCTGGAAGGACCGACACATCAAAGCCTTCATCTGTCTGGGACCGCCGTGGGCCGGCGTGGCCAAGACGCTCCGCGTGGTCATCTCCGGTAACAAACAAACAAACAAACAAACAAACAGTACCGGCATGCATGCGCAGCAGGTCTGAACTGTGTCGAATAAAATGTCACCCGCGTGCCGGGAAAGTCCAGAATAATAAAAGAAAGAGCAGCTGATGGCACAGATATTTATTTAATCGTTTTATCTTTAATAAAGTCACAATATAATTCAGCCTATTTTTCAACAGTTGTTACTCCATCTAAAGTGTAACACGCGTTCCTGCAAACGCTTCACAATAAAAGCCTTGATAAGAAAACGAAGGGGTTTCTGTATACCGAGAAAAACCTAGAGGGCTTTTAATTTGAAAAAAAAAAAAAAAAAAAAAGATACAGGAAGTGTGGAATTTTGTATTTGTATTGAAGGGCAAACGGGAGCGGATCAAACCGAAGCGTCAAGTTGACATAAACAATTTTAAATGTCAAATTAATAACTTTAAAAAAAAAAATTTATTATTATTATTGGCTCGCAATTTTAAAATTTATTGAAAAATGTGACTTTTATTTTTGTTCAAATAGATTTTATAAAATTGGGATAAAAAAAAAAAAGGATCTTTCAGGAACTCTTCTACCTAAGAATTAACAGGAGTTTACAATACCATGTTCAACATTTGGTAACGCAACAAGTGCGCTACTACTAAACGCTTTGGACGGCGATATTTTAATGAGACTTCGTAGAAAGTTGTAGTACATTTTGCACCGTTAGAAATCAGCAGTTTACGTTTGACGTTGCGTTTCCTTATTTCTTGCCGGCGAAGTCTTTCAGATCTTAAAAACATGTCGCCTGCAAACTCGCTGTTCCTCTACTTCGATTTCTCCATTCGAGCTCTTCGAAAGTTACATCAGATCCTGTTTGTCGGTTAAAATCAGACTTTTTTTTTTTTTTTTTAAAGAAGCAACATGATAAAACTCTTGTGTTTCAGTTCTCTGACCTGTTGTTTTTCCGTTTTGGACCTTTTTTTAGGTGATAATAACCGAATCGATGTGATCAGCCCGTTGAAGATTCGCGCCCAGCAACGAACCGCCGTCTCCACCGTCTGGCTGTTCCCCTACGCCCACTCATGGCCCAAAGATAAGGTCCGACTGTGTTTATGTGTTGATTTTAAAGACAGGTGTTTGTTTTCTTTACACCCAGACAGACTTAAAAAATGAATTCCCCATCAGTCTCTGATGATCGTTTGTCCACCTTCTTGCTATTTAGTGCTCCGTCATGGTCATATTTTTTTAATATTACATTTTAGCCTTAAAGTCGCACTAATTTTTCCACAATGACTCAAACGACCATAATGTGAAAGTTGAAAACGCTTTCTCAGTTTTAGTTTAGACGTCGGTGTGAGGTATTTTCGCGTACAAAATCTGTCTTCACGACGCAGCCAGCAGGAAGTGGTTGTAGATTTTCAGAATAAATCCTCTCACAACGATGTGAGTAATGAAGTATTGATTAGTCGCATCTTTTATCTTAGATTAGCTGGCAGACTAATTATGATGACTTTGTAATAGGAACTTTATATATATATTTTTTTTTTGCATGCGCCACATGTCAGCAAATAAAAATGAGTACCATTTTTTTTTTTTTTCTTGCCCCGCCTCCAGGTGTTGGTCCAAACACCCAAAACCAACTACACTGTGCAGGACTACAAGCGCCTCTACTATGACATCGGCTTCGAGGACGGCTGGCTGATGCGTCAGGACACGGAGCCGCTGGTGTCCGACCTGACGCCGCCGGGCGTGGCCGTCCACTGCCTGTACGGCAGCGGCATCCCCACGTCCGAGGCCTTCCGGTACGCGGACACGTTCCCCGACGTGGAGCCGACGGTGGTGTACGGCGACGGCGACGGCACGGTGAACCTGTGGAGCGCCATCCAGTGCAAGCGCTGGGTGGGCCAGCAGAAGCAGCCGGTGACGCTGAAGGAGCTGCCGGGAAACGAGCACGTGAACATGTTGACCAACTTAACGACCGTGGCTTACATCAAGACCGTGCTGTTCTCCCCGTGATGCTGCCTCTCTCTCTCTCTCTCTCTCTCACACACACACACACACACACACACTAAAACTAGTATTATTTAAACTACACGCACACAGCCAACACGAAGGATGCTCGTGGACCGAATCACCTCGCCCGTCTCTCCGAACGCCGACTGCCAAATATTCAACGCCCACGTCGCTCCAGAAGAGCTTTATAGGACGAAAAGCAGGTGTGTGTGTGTGTGTGTGTGTGTGTGTGTGTGTGTGTGTGTGTGTGTGTGTGTGTGTGTGAGAGAGAGAGAGAGAGAGAGAGAGAGAGAGAGAGAGAGAATCCTGTTCAGATTCATTAATTTTTTATTTTGTTTTAGCTGTAACTTATGTTCATGTCGAGTTGTTTACTGTCAAGCTATCGTATATATGCACTTTTATATTGCGCTCAAGACTTTTAAGGAGCAATTATAAAAAGCTATGTTAACATATATGCGTCAGAAACCAGGGATGTGCCGTTATGTGACCAATCAAAGTCTTTCTGTATGATTTCTGTTAAATATCAGATAAATGTTGAAGCACATTTCCGTGTTCGTATCTTTCTCTGTGCGACTAAATTATTCAACAAACTGAAGTTTTTATGAAAACGGCTTCGTTTCTTTTCATATTTGCAATCGCAAATGTGTTTTTTACTGGCTGAGTGATGGAGGGACTCTATTGGTCGGTCGAATTCTGCAACTTCCTGTATCCGTTTCAAATTAAAAGCCCCAAGCTTTTTTTTTTTTTAATCATTATTTTGTGATTTAAAAAAAAAATCAACCATTGAGCTTTCTGTTTCTCTGATAAACTGTTGCTCTTATTTTACTGAGTTACTTTTGCTCTTTTGGACATTTCAGTTTTGTTATTTTTCCTCCTAGAAGCTAAAAACTAAAGTCATAAACAAATTTTGTCTTATGATTTTGACCATTAGGAGCCTTCAGATGTCGAGTTAAATCAATAATGAATCTGTCATTTTGACCATAATTAGATATGATAAATTGCTTCCTGTGAAATTAGCAGGATGTGACTCAGTGAGGTTTTCAGCCACAAGCTTCTTGCATCTCAACATTACTCTTCAAAATCAAATCACAACTGGCAGCACTGTTTCCCTGATCCGAGCAAAACCAAAAATAAAACCAGTAGCAGCTTTATTTATATACAGTATTAAATAATATTAATACAAAGATAAAATATTGTTTTTTGCCTTGATTGTCTGTCGGCGGTTATCGAAAGGGGATTTTTTTTTTTCTTTCTTTAGGGCTCCAGAATGAAGTGGAAAGTCTTGTTTCCCGTCCTGCAGCGCAGCTCGGTACAATCCAACCTCAACACAAACGGTCCTTCTTCGTGGTCGTCTATTAAACTCTATTAACAAAACAAAAGTCAGAAGAAATCAGACATTTATTTTCTGATCAGCTGGTTTAAGTTTTAACAAGTCTCGTCAGTCAGGTCAGAACTACTGCAGCTGGATGTCTTGGTATCCGGGGGAGGGGGGTAGATCACCATGGTGACATATTGCTCCGGAGCAGGTTAACATTCAAGGATCATATTTAAAAAAAAAAAAAAAAACTCAGCAGTTTGAAAATCCCTAAAACGTGAGTTTACACGGTGAGTTTGAGGCTGATAAACAACCAAGTTAACACAAAGACGTGAGTGTTTTCTTGTTTTTGTTTTTTTGGGATGGATGTTTCAGTACCTGAAGCTCCTGTATGAACTCCTTCATCGGCTCCATCACGTCTCCGACACACCAGGCCAGACTCACGTGGAAAGACGGATCCTGGACACATCGGAGGGTGAAACGAGGCGATGAGACGAGAATTTGAAAGATTTGTTCATATTTTCAAACAAAAGAATGATTTAAAAATCATTAAAAAAAAAAAAAAAAAACTCTTCTAGAAACTTCAATCAAAATAAGAAGAAAAAGGTTGCAACAACACAGCATCTCGTTCACTAATACTTCTGATTTAAAACTCGTCACACAAACTGTTTGCAGCTGCAGATTTCAGACCGTCAGTTCGTGCGCAAAAAACCCCCCAAAAAACCCGACCACTGACCTCGTAGAACGTGTCCAGGCGAAACTCCGCCATCGTCCTGTCCACGACTCGGATCAAGTCGAGCAACTGAGCGTGCCCGTGCCCGGTGGACACTTCCATCCCCAGGAATGTCCTGTGGGGACGGAGACACGTAAGCAGTGGATGTATAAAGAGGCCTTCAAATAAATACAACAGTTGGGATGCCTTAAAAAAAATAAAAAATGTCCGTACCTCGTCCTCTCTGCGTTACAATAAACCTTCAGTCTCCCCGCCGAGCACACGAACCTGCAACAACAGAATAATTCCCCTCCAATCAACTTCTCACATCATTTATTTTTTACTCTTCCAACAGCTTTAATGCGACTGATTTTATATGTATTTTAAAAGTGACGCCTCACAGATAAATGCTTTGTTTTCATTGTTTAAGATGTCCTGATTATTTCATTGTTCTACTTCTATATGAAATGTTTTACTTTTTGTTTTTAGTCACTCGTGAAAATAAGTTCCAGAATACGTAAATTTACACGCCTCGCAAAATAGCTTGAAAACTCCGTAAAGCAAAAGGATGCGTCGTTACAACCCAGAAAATAAAATACAATTTAAAAGCTATGAAAAAAAGAAATGAAAAACAAACAAAAAATCACCACTTGTATGCAGGAAAAAACAAAACCCGAAACCTTTTGCAGTGCGTCAGGGTCGCCCGGAGGCTCCGCGTGAACGGCTGGATCCAGTGGTGTCTGAGCACCACCGTCTGGGACAGGCTGAGGTGGAACTCCTCCTGGCGGGTCAGAACCACGCCCCGGGCCACCGCCGCCGAGAGCAGCTTCTCCAACAGGTCTCCAAAACCCTCCTCGGGATGGTCTGGTGTGAGGACAGAGAAGGCTGAATGAGATCACGGTGAGAGTTCAGCTGGTGATCACTCCTCCTCATCATCATCATCATCATCATCATGATGTCGGGTCTTACACTGCAAATAAACGTAGGTGGCCCAGTTGCCTCTCTCGTGCTTGAAGGAGCGGACGCGTCCGTCGTGAAGGGAGTTGTCTTCGGTCTCTGGGTCCACTTCGTCTGGAAACATGGACAGCAGGCAGCCGGGCACCGGCAGTCTGGAGGACGGACACACACACACACACACACACACACACACACACACACACACACACACACACACACACACACACACGATTATATTGATATCATATTATAGAGAGTAGTGAATAAACATTAAATCACACGCGTTTGTTAAGTAGGTGAACGGGGAGATGTTTGAAAACCACAGAAAGCTTACTGTTGTTTCTAAAATTCATATTTTAAATCCTTACAGATTCTTTTAATCACCAGGAATACAAAATAAAATAAATAAATAAATAAAAAAAGACGTGTTTACTGAGAAGTCTTTTTTCCATCAGTCAGCAGGCTGATTATTTGCTGTTATTATTTTTTAGTTTAGAGTTATTGAGGATTCAAGAGACACTTTTCAAAACAACTAAACATTTTAGGTTTATCACGTTTTTACGTACAAGACAACCAGACGGTAACTTCCGTGTCGAGATGAAATGTTTATATCCGAGACACACACCTCGTTTTAGGAAGCTGTTCTTCAGTCTTGGGTTTCTTCTTCTTCGCCGGGAGACCGTCGGTACCGCCGACGGTACCGTCGTCGTCTTCGTCTCGCCGCTTTCGAGGGCGACTCTGGGGAGTCGCTGCTGCCGCTTCGCTGTCCTCGTCCTCCGGGCTGCTGCCGCCGCTGCTGCTGCTGCTGTAGCCGACCAACATCCTGAGCTAACGCGTTATTTATACATGTTTGTTAACTAAAAATAAAATAAAATAATTTAAAAAAAGACCGTCTGATAGGAATTAACAAAGTTATTTGAACTGTTCGGGGATCAGAAAAACGTCTGAACGACTTCAAAACGTCAGTCCGAGCAATTTCAGTCCCGCGCTTCCGCTGTAAACAACCTGTTGCAACCGTAATTTAGTTCCCAGTGGCAACAACTACGACTCCCGCAAAAAAATAAAGTTCCCACTTCTCATGGTTTTGCATTTAAAAAAAAAAAAAAGTGAAGCTGTGTAACTTATTATTATTATTATTATTTTACTGAAGATGTGATCTTCCCTGTTTTAGTTTTTTTTTTTAGTTTTTTTTAAATTTGGCCCACTTTTTATTTAAAAAAAATATAAAATGTGAGTCGTGACAACAATTGAAAAACAAAAACATTTCTGACTTATAAACACCCATTAACTCATTTTTATTATTATTTAATAGAAAAAAAATTTTTTTTAACAAGAAATGCGTGTGTGTGTGTGTGTGTGTGTGTGTGTGTGTGCGGTCGCGCACGCGCGCGCGCGCCACCGCGCGCTCCTTCTTCATTCATGTTCCCGTGCGGCGGGCAGCGGGCTCAGGAAGCTAGCTCGGTGGCTAGCTGGCATTTTTTTTTTTTAATATATCAAAACGCGCATCTTCCCGCCGGCCGAGAGGACGTGAAACGATGCCGTTTGTGCGGGAGGGGCTCGGGGGGAAACCGTGGGAGAATTTCGGACCATTTTAAACCCGGTTCTGTCGGGGTTTTTTTGTTTTTTTTTCCGGCCCCGGGGAACCGCAGCGGCGCTTCGAACAAGAGAGCATCCGATGCACCGCGTTCTTTTTGCGGATGTGAGTTAAGGGGTCGCTCACCCGCTCCGGAGGTTTTTTTTTATTTTTTATTTTTAATCGGGAATACTCCGCGAGCTTGACCGGACGCTTCGGGTACGTAAACGCGGGATTTCCCCGGTGCTTGTTGTTGTTGTTGTTGTTTTTTTTTACCTTCCACCACCTTCCTCACCTGGCTGTTATTATTTTACGCCTTAGCATGTGGCTAAGCTAACCCACCCAGTTGGGGGGGAAAAAACAAACAAACAAAAAAAAACCCGTTACGAGCGCAGACTCTGCCTTCATCCTCTTTTTGTTGTTGTTGTTGTTTTGTTTTGTTGTTTTTTTAAACCGCGAAACGCTGAGCATTTCTTTGCGGGGGGATTTTCTGCATACCGTAAAGAGTTGGAGCTGCAGAATAGATTAAAAATGTAAATAAATATCCGACCCGGCGTTAATTGTTTGAGTCCAAAGTGTGTTCATGAGATCACTTCTTTCTGCACATCCTCAAATAAACACCACGTTGTTTTAGTAAAACGCATTTAAATTGTGTTAAGACGTGTATGCTTATTTTATTTATTTTTACATTACAAATATGAACCAACTACATTTCCTCAGATCCAGTTTTGAAGTCCTAGTTATTGATTATTTCCTTTCGATGCTCCAGCTGTAGTTTCAGGTGAAGATTTGACACGATGAATAATATAACGAGCACATTGTTGAAAGATAGAGTCACATGTAATTAATAAATAAAATAAATCAGCGTGTGTAGTCGAGGTCACATTTTGATGATGTCTGAGCCTGCAAACTTCTCACATGGTTTCATTTCAGATGAATATTTATATATTAAGATGATATATTCAGAAAAAAAAAATCCCCAAACTGAAAAACTCCCCAAGTATTCATCTGTGGAGCTGTCACATTTATCTGCTGCGTCTGGATATGAAACTGAGTTTCACTATTAATAATATAACAATTTCACGTATAATCATATATCAGTCAGAGGGACCAAACCAGGTCTTTTATTTTAATACTTTTAACTACATTTTGCTGCTAATACTTCTTTACTTTTACTCAAGTAAAGTTACACAAACTCCAGTTTTATTTTGTTGATCACTTTACCTTTTAATCACTTTACGTTTTTTTTTAATCTTTTGTGAGAGTTTCTTGTTGTTGTAAAAACCCTAATATTGCAACTTCTGCAATATTACTGAAACATTTTTTTGTTTTTGTTTCACTCTGCTGAATTTACACAGACATTGGTTGCAAGATTGCAAAAGCAAATATGCAATCTTTGGCTTTTTTTTTTTTTTTTACAAGCAGTTTGCCACATTTTTTTTTTTTTTCTCTCAGTTTGTGTGATGACTAAGATCCATTTAAAGAAGCTCACGTCTGTGACACGCTTCGACAAACCACAACCTGAAGTTCACAAGTTTTTCTAATTCACACAAAAATACTAACGGCTTCTTAAAAAAAAAATCTAACAAAATGTATCCGGCGTAAAGTTAACGTAAAAAAATAAATAAATAAAATAACGACGAAAATGGCCAAACTCACTCTCTGCAGCCCAAATCATCGAGTCACCTCTTTCTGAACATAATATTGACTCATCTTGATTCTGTTTTTTATTTTTTTTATACAGATACCACTTTGAAGGGAAAAGAAATATAAAGTGCAAGAAGTGGATTTTCCTTCCGCCTCCAACACACGTCCGGTCGCCTCGCAGCTGCTCTCCTCGTCATCAAACCCTTCGTCACGGCTCCTCCGCCGAGGCTCTCCCTCCAGCTCTTCATTGCCGCTTTGCAGACATGGAGTGAGTTTTTTTTTTTTTTTTTTTTTTTTCCTCTTCCCTCCTCTCCTTCTCTTTTTCCTCCCTTCACACACGCTGCGAAGCTTCTTTTTTTAAAATTTTTTTTAATTTTTTTTTAGCTCCAGTACTGAAAAAAAAAAAAAAAAACATCTGCCGATCTCGCTCTTCTTATTGTAGTTGGGCCACGCCAGCTGCCAAACTGAATCCCTACACCCGAGCCCGCATGACGGAGGCCTGGCAGCAGCATGCGGTCGCTCCACCCCAGGTCGTCCACACCATCCCTCCGGGAGCGGAGAGCGCGTTGGGCTGCGCCGTCTACGGGATCGTCCTGCAGCCGGATGCCTCGTCGCTACAGCAGCAGACCCAGCACGGACAGCACGGCCAGCACGGCCAACAGCACGCCGGGAGTCAGCAGCACGGTCAGCCGCCGCCGCCGCCGCCGCAGCAGCACCCCGCCCAGGCCCAGCAGAGCTCCCTGCAGGTCGGGAACGAGGGCGGGCACAAGTGCGGCGCCTGCGGACACGACATTTCCCACCTGGCGAACCCGCACGAGCACCAGTGCATGGTGACCCAGGACCGCTCGTTCCAGTGCACCCAGTGCATGAAGATTTTCCACCAGGCGACGGACCTGCTGGAGCACCAGTGCGTTCAGGTGGAGCAGAAGCCGTTCGTGTGCGGGGTGTGCAAGATGGGCTTCTCCCTGCTCACCTCGCTGGCGCAGCACCACACGTCGCACAACAGCACCAACCCCATGAAGTGTTCCATATGCGAGAAGACCTACCGCCCGGGTTCCTCCGGCGCCACCACGCCGACCTCCTCCAGCAACTCCCAGCAGCCCAGCAGCGACGGCGCGTCGGCGAGCAGCAGCTCGTCCATCCTCCCTTTCCCGTCGGCCCGGGACCGGCCTTACAAATGCTCGGTTTGCCAAAAGGGCTTCAAGCACCTGTCGGAACTCACGCGGCACGAGCGGGTGCACACGGGCGAGAAGCCCTTCAAGTGCGACACGTGCGACAAGGCCTTCAGCCAGTCGTCGCACCTGCAGCACCACCAGCGGACACACAGCAACGAGCGGCCCTTCAAGTGCGCCGTGTGCGAGAAGAGCTTCAAGCACCGCTCCCACCTGGTGCGCCACATGTACGTGCACTCGGGCGAGCACCTGTTCAAGTGCAACCTGTGCGAGCTGCACTTCAAGGAGTCGTCGGAGCTGCTGCACCACCCCTGCCACCCGCAGGGCTCCCGGCCGTTCCGCTGCGCCACCTGCGGGAAGGGCTTCAAGCGGCCGTCCGACCTGCGGCAGCACGAGCGCACGCACTCGGAGGAGCGTCCCTTCCACTGCGACGAGTGCCAGATGAGCTTCAAGCAGCAGTACGCGCTGGTGCGCCACCGACGCACGCACAAGGACCCCACCGACCGGCCGTTCAAGTGCAACCTGTGCGACAAGGGCTTCATGCAGCCGTCCCACCTCCTCTACCACCAGCACGTCCACGGCATGGACAACCTCTTCAAGTGCGCGTCGTGCCAGAAGGAGTTCAGCCAGTCGGGCGAGCTGCTCCGGCACAAGTGCGGCGAGTCGTCCAACGCGTCGCCGGACAAGCCGTACAAGTGCGACGTCTGCGGCAAGGGCTACAAGAAGAGCTCCACGCTGCAGCGTCACCAGAACTCGCACTGCCAGGAGAAGCCGCTGAAGTGCTCGCTGTGCGACCGGCGCTTCCTGTCCTCGTCGGAGTTCGTGCAGCACCGCTGCGACCCGTCGCGGGAAAAGCCGCTGAAGTGCCCGGACTGCGAGAAGCGCTTCAAGTACTCGTCGGACCTGAACCGGCACCGGCGCGTGCACACGGGCGAGAAGCCGTACAAGTGCGGCCACTGCAACAAGGGCTTCAAGCAGCGCGAGCACTTGACCAAACACCAGAGCACGCACTCCCGAGAGGGTCAGTTCAAGTGCGTGTGGTGCGGCGAGCGCTTCAGTGACTTGGGCTCTTTGCAGGATCACACGGTGCAGCACACGGCCGACGGAGGCGGCTACCCCGTTCCCCAGTGCTTATAATAAAAAAAAAACATTGACTTTATTATTATTTTTATTTTTATTTTTATTTTTTTGTTGTTGTTGTTGTTGTTCCTTTGAACAGACAGAACCGCTAGACACCATCACGTCCTCACGTCTCGTCCCGTCTGGGCTCTTTTATTCAGACCCGAACACAAATCACATCTTCAGGACCGTTATCGTTGTGTTCGTTGCCACCAGTGCTACGTCAGGTTTATTTTTATTTTATTTTTTATTTTTTGTTGCTCTGCTAATCTGTTCAGTTATTGTGACTGTCAAATTCTTCATTCCATAAAATTTACAGAGGAAGACTTTGTGAAGAACCCGGTTGTCTCTTTTCTCGACCCTCCTCCCCCCACACTCAGATAGTGACAGCAGCTGAAGAGGCCACGCCCACTTAACTTAACACGTGCCATAATGATGCTGGTTGATCCGGCAAATACTTCCCTCAGAAAAATAAGTAAGAAGTTAAAATGTCCTCAAGTCATCCGGACAAATTCAAAACCGCCTTTTGTTTTATTTGGTCTGAAAGCGTATTGAATGAATCAGGAAGGTCAACTTGCCTCCGAAAGCGTCTTAACTGCTGGAGTATTCACGAGAAGGGGATTTTTTTTTCTTTTCTTCTCCACCTGTTTACATCCGGCATTAATGCATCCTGGGTGATCCGATCACAAGTGGACATCTCCAAGTACGTCTCGTCTTCTCCACACGGTTCTCAAGTGCCCAATTTGTGGCTCCGTTTGCAAGTCAGCATGTAGATCAGGTGTCTAAACAAGTACATAAACCTGTGAACACGAAACAGAAACGCGAGGAGAGACGAGTCGGAAGCAACAGGCTGTCAACGAAATGAGACGCCCCGACTAAGTCGCAGTTTATTACAAATTTAAGACATATTTTACATTTGTAAATGTCTGAACGCTGTGTTTTGTAATTCACAAGCTCGGTTCAGACTCGGGTTATTAAATTATTCTGGCGGTTTTTGAGAGGGTTGGGCTCTGCGCTGCGGTGGGATAGATGAACTGTGGGAAGAGGGCGGGGCTTCTTCCACAAGTCTGATTGTGTCAAAAACAACTCGCAACTATAAAAAAAAAAAAGTAAATGCAGAGGAGGCTTTGTAGAAACAAACATCAGGTAAGACAGCCTGTGTTTTTTTTTTTTTTCTTTTATTCACCAAAACGGCTGCTTCATTCAACTCCAGTTCAATTTGGAGCAAATCTGTAGGATATTTTCTTCTAATTGGATATTTGTCCAGGATGCTTTTCAAAATGCTAAAAGAAACGTGGTCGTACGCGTCCCAGACCACCCCTGAATGTTTTCCAGAGCAGATCTGATTTTCACCCGTACTTCGAGCTGATCGGATCACCCGGGATGTCAGCAGTGATACCTAATCACTGTGTTTCCACTCTTTCGGTGGCGACCTAACACTCTTGCTTCCACACAGTATTTTCACACTTCTCGGATAAGAAGTAGCCAGTTTTAAGCATATTTCAAAGTGTGTAATACACCCGTCGGTCCTGCAGAGGGCGCTGTGTTCAGTGTCGCATTTTGCCTCGTCTAAGCGTCGTGAAGGAGTTGGTTGAAGTACGTTACATCAACTAAATAAGGTTATGTACGCAACTGACAAGAAATCCACGTTAACTTTTTTCTCTTTTTTTTTTTCACGGACTCGTTCTGTCCAACCACACACACACACACACACACACACACACACACACACACACACACACACACACACACAGTCACATGACCGGTGTGTTTGACATATACCTCGGGCGAGGTGAAAACGTGACACGGCGACCTCTGGTGGACCGGCGGCTGTATTACACGCTTTGGTGTGATTCCTGGAAAATGGCGGGATTTATTTGTATTTTTTTGCCCTTTTAGTGAAATAATACTCACGAGATAATGTGTCGAGACGAACTGACCGGCCAAATAAAAATCAAATAAATAAAAAGCCCTAACGGTCGATCTCAGCGTCGCCCTCCAGTATAGACACGTATAAAAAAACAACATATATTTCACTCTATCGTACTCGTCATATTCCTGCCGAGGTCGGCGCTGTTCGACTCTCGTGTCCAACTTCCTCTCAGCGTGTACATACATATGGATGTGTGAGTGTACTTAGCAGATGAGTTTGTCTTTCCTAAATAAAAAAAACAACTAAAAAAAAACCAAGAAAAAAACGACAATAGTAACGTATTGAAGAACTGTTTTTGTATTCTTGCTACTTTCTACCATGTGAAACGTTTGAACTAAAATGCTCTTTTGTTGTTGTTGTTTTTTGTTGTTGTTGTTATTGTTGTTGTTGTTTTTTGTAGTCGCCGTGGTGACTATGCCAGTGCGCTGCGGGGTCCCGTCTCAAAGAGAAGCCCCCCCCCCCCACTACCCCTCTCCCCCCCACCCCTTTGCGGCAGCAGCGAGAGTCTCGAGTGCGTGAATGTAAAACGGTATTCTGTCAAACGGAAAAAAAAATTTAGACTAAAGAGAATTGAAGGAGAATTTTTCTTTTTTTCTTTCTTTCTTTTCAGCAGCAGACCTTTTTGTTTGTTTGTTTGTTTGTTTTTAAAATGACTAATAACCCCCTTACCGGTCTGTCTTGAGAGCCGTGCTCTGCGGGACGAAGCTGCGCCTTGTGTTCGACGTTTTGAACGAATTGTGTTACACGTCTGTTACACCTTTCCTTTTTTTTTTTTTTTTTTTTATGCCATGAGATTCGAGTTGAGGCCTGGAACACCTGTTGGTTTACATCCTTTATTTTTGTGTTGGTCCGGGGAGCCGTTCCCTCCTCTCTCTCCTCTCTGATGCTGCGTTCCAGATGTTGTACTAAAACTCAATATTTTGAGTGCGTTCACACTGTTAAGTCTATAAAACATTGCAGTACAAGTACCAGGATGACTCAAACGCTGGACACTTTTCCACCCTAAAAACGGTCGCCGTCTTGGCTACGTAGAAGGGAAGGTGGGGGCGGGGCCTAGCGGTGTAAAGAATTTTCAAATTAAAAGCGTCTTGAGGAGGCTGCAGCTGTTCCTTAACACAAAAAGTTTTTTTGTTTTTTTTTCACTGCTGCTGCTGGACAGAATACATCAGTGTTGTTAAAACAGAAAAACATGTTCATTTCTGGTTTAAAAAAAAAAACAATCATCAAAGCTGCAGATATTTTGGCGGGTGGCGTGTTCACATGTTGAGGTCATTTCCTGTCAAAAAAAATGTGTAAGTTAACGTGTGAGGGCGGTAAGTACGTCATCTGGAACGCAGCGCCGGTTCCTGGTTTGAGTGCAGTATTGAAAAGTGTTTAATACAAACTGAGGAGTGAAGTGACTTTTTTTTTTTCTTTTATATTCTCTGGTTTGCATCCCCTCCCTCCTCTGTCCATCATCATCATCATCATCGTCACCACGCGAGGTTTTTTTATTTTTTATAAATATGGCATTTTGAGAACAAGTTGGACTTAAAGTGAAAGAAAAGTACTGTATGTTTTTTTAGTTGGGTTTTTTTTAATGGTTTTTGACATTTGTTTATATGTTGTCGGTTTAAATTTTTGTTTTAAATTCATACGAATATGTGTATTCTCTGGAGGGGGAGACCAGGGCCTTGTGGGGGTGGGTTTGGAGTAATAGTAATGAAAAGAAAATGGGTGTGTTTTTTTGTCATATCTGTCAGGGTCGTACTCAATTTAAAAAAAAAATAAATAAATTCAGAAATTTATTCTACGAAAGCCAAATCACAGCAAAAAGAAAACAATTAAAAAACAAAACATCTGAGAGCTCTGCAGTGTGTAAACGGTTGGATATATCAGGAATCTTTCAGGGTGTGGGCTCTTATTTTTAAAAGAATCGTGAGGACTCAATAACTTTTTCTTTCTTCAATTGGTGCCGAGACGTCAAAAGAAAAGATGAGGAACTCACAGTGCTGACAGCAAAGTATAATAATACAAATGTTATGTTCAAAGCCAAAGAATAACTCCACTGCGCAGGTCTGCAGCGAGGAAACCTGCAGGTCAAAGGGAGGTCAAAGTCACTCATCACTTCCTGGTTTATATATATAAAAAAGAAGAAAGTCTCCCGCCTCTATAAGCACAAATGAAATAAATCCGCCGTCCGGAGGTTTTAAAAAGAAGTCCGAGAACCGCACCAGTTCACCCGCCATCCTCTATTTCCCCCTTCTTCAGTTCAGATGAATGAACCCCGTCAGACCCTGGTGTCTCTTGCTCTCTGCATGCTTGCTGTGTTAGTTCCTGTGTTTCTGTCCCTGGGAACTGGTGCTCCTCTTCCTCCTCCTTCCTCCTCCTCAGCACTGTTCCCCTCCTCCTATAGCTTTTTTATTTTTATTTTTTTTTCTTCAAAATTGTACTGTAGTTTATGTGAACGATGTTGAAAACAAAACCTTTTGAAAAGAGAAAAAAAAAAAAAAAAAAAACGTTGTGGCGACGTACAGTACGTGTACATCAAGATTTATCTGTATGTATGTAGCATTCGATTACACACAGCACTAACGAATAAAAAAATAAAAAATAAAAAAACTTTTTTCATTTCTAAACCTCCCGCGAGTCGTGAAGTTATTTGAGCGAGAAATCCAGCGGCGGTGTTTGTTTGTGGGGATTTATTTTGAAAATACGTCCTTGAAGCATACTAAAACACTTTTAATCTGATTTTTTTTTTTTTTTTTAATCACATATAGAAATGTTATAGAAATAAAAAAAACAACAACATTGTTTATTAGGATGCTGCTGTCCTTAAATCTGAATTGTTTGGTTTAATTTACCACACAATTATTCTGAATAGTTTGACGTCAAACACCCTGGCCGCCAGGGGGCGCTGTTGTCCCAGCTGCCCGCTCGAAAGGTCGCACTCCTCATCTTTCACCCCCCCCTCAGCCCCCCCCTCCAGCCCCAGCTGGGCTTTCACATCCGGGCGGCTCTCTTTGCGCCTCTTCAATCGCCATCCGCTTCCCGTCGCCTGCGCTCTCGACCGGGGAGGTCCGTCGGCTGCAGAAGAAACCGCCTCCTCCTCCTCCTCCTCCTCCTCCCCCTCCCCCACCACCACCGCCGCCGCCGCCGCCGCCGCCACCACCTCCCGCCTCCACAGCACAGCCCGAGCCGGCTGCACATGACGCGGGCTCCGCCGATGGTGGTGCACGGCGCCGAGCGCTCCCCGTCGGTGCGACATCTCCGCGCTGAGGTAGCATCGCGAGCTAACGTCAGCTAACAACATCGATCTCTCTGCTACTTCCCCCCCCCCCCCTCCTCCCCCCGCTCCCCCTTCCTCCTCCCCCCCCGCTCGACCTCCCCACCCCCCTCCCCCTCCCCCCTTCCAGGCTACCGATCCATCAACATCAACAGCTGATTGATAGCTAACTCTGGACCACCGAGGGCACCCCCCCCCCCCCCCCCCGGCTCCCTCCCCCTCCTCCACCGTCCATCGTCTGAAGCGCAGGAAGCCCGCCCGTCTCCCCCTCTCGGATTTGGGGCCCGCAGAGAGAGAGAGCACCGTTAGCCCCGGAGGTTTAACCCGTGATATTTAAATCTTCAGCCCCCCTTTTTTTTTTTTTTTTTTTTTTGTTCTTGTGGCCTTTTTGTGATTTAAGGGGTCCAGTTTGTTCTTCTACCTCAACACCCCGATGCCTCCCCGGCCCTCCTGTTTAATCTCGTCGTCCCGGTTCCGATCGAGCTCCAGCTGAGACCACCGACTCCGCTGCTTCTGACAATCCGACTGAGGAGCGCTGCTCGGCGGGCACTGACTGCACCGAGCCCGCCCCCCTCCCCGGTGGGACATATCTGGTCTTCATCCCGGTTGTTGGTTTTTTGTGTTTTGTTTTTGTTTTTTTTGTCACTCTGGTTGCTTTTTTTTTTTTATTATTATTATTTTTGTACCTCTGCTAGCTGGCTGGCTGGCCTGCTCCACTTTGCACACCCACACACAGCAAAAAAAAAAAAAAAAAAAATCATCCCCTACAACCCCCCCTCCCTCCCTCCCCAAACACACACCCCCACCCCCTCCTCCATCAATCCCCCCCCATCCCCTCCTCCAGTTGGTCCGTCATCAGATCTCCGTTTGACACCCGCCCCACGGCGCCCGAGCCACGGGTCTCGCCATGCCGGGTCCGGTGGCCGGTAGCAAGTCCCGTGTGTACGCAGACGTCAACACGCTGAAGACCCGGGAGTACTGGGACTACGAGGCCCACGTACCCAACTGGAAGTGAGTGACATTTTCTGATTTACTAATTAAATGCATGTTTAATGGAGGCCGCAGCAGATACCGGAGGAGAGGGCAGATGGACGTCTGTTGTGGTGTAGCTGTGGAGGGTGTGAGGACACCGTGGTGGGACAGCTTAACCAGCTTGCTGTCCTCACCTCCATCTCTTGTCCCCATAAATAACATCCTCTCCTCCAGAACCAGAACCAGAACTCTCTGTCGGGTCTCATGACGGGAACACTCAAACAACAGCAGCAGCTCTCAGGCCGACTTTTAATTGCACGCTGAAAGAAGAAGAAGAAGAAGAAGAAAAAAAAAAGCCTGGAAATATATATTTTTTTCTTCTTCTCACACAAAGTCACACTCGCGTGCGGCCACTGTTTTTCCTGTCTGTCCCCATAGCAACCAGGAGGACTACCAGCTGGTCAGGAAGCTGGGCCGAGGGAAGTACAGCGAAGTGTTCGAGGCTATCAACATCACCAACAATGAGAAGGTGGTGGTCAAGATCCTGAAGGTGAGCGAGACGCAGCTCTCCGGGATTCGTGCGTTCGTGGTAACGTGAAGATATCGAGGAAAAAAAAAAAAATGCCAAAAACATTCTTGACTCTTACTTTTCTTTGTCTCGTGTGACGGCAAACTTGAGTGTTTTGGTGTTTCGGTCCAACAAAATAAACAATTTCAAGATGCCACGTTGGGCTCTAGTAAATTTGGATGGATATTTTACACTATTTTCTTAATCATTAAACAAATAATAATAGCTTTGATGTGTAGAGCACCTACATGCAATAAATGTTACAAATATGAAAGAAGAATTAAAAGGAAATATTTAACAATTAACTACAAATATAATCAGTTTGGAAAAAAATCATTTAAATAAAAGTAGGTTTTAATAAGAGTTTGAAAACAGCTGCAGAGCAAAAAAAATATAAATCAATAGATTTATCAATTATAGTGAAAATAGTTGCTAATTATTTTGTAAATAATTCAACAACCGCTGATGAAACTCGGAGTGACTTTATGCGTTTAAAATAGATGCAAAATTATTGGAGAAAAAAAAGTCTGAAGGATTTCTTGTGAAAAAGTGACGAACATTATCGAGAATTTCCTCCATGTGATGGGGAGACCTACAGGTGATGATGATGATGATGGTGATGATGATGATGATGATGATGTGATGAGCCGTAGACTGTGATAAAGACGGGAGGTGAATGGTTTGAAATACCAGCTGAATGCAGAAGAGTGGGGAAAAAAACAGATTTTAAAGTTGGATTGTTTGACGATTGGCCGGTTCAGATCATGCTGAAATCTGATTGGTTTACAGAAAACAATCATTATCAGGTGATTGGTCGAAGCAGAGAGAGTCGTGAATAAAACTGAGGCTAAAATATTGTCTTTCTGATTGAACCTGAGCTGAACTTTATTTCAAAAAAGAAATTAAAAGCCTTTGAATATTTTGTTTTATTGAGATTTAAAAAAAAAAAAAAAATACTGTCACATTTAACAACCCGAAACGGTCCCATTTTATTTATTTATTTATTTATTTCCTGGCCTTTCTGCTCTATTAACCAAACCGATCAGCGGACCAATCGCGGTGGCTCCGGGTCAGTCTGTAATTGCTGATCTGGAGCTAATTGCAGCCGTGCCGTTAAGCCAGCGACTAAACCTCCTGCTGCTCTGTAAATCCCGGAGGAAGATTAAAACGGCTGCTGCCAGCAGGACGAGGACGTATAGAGACATAAGAAACACAGCAAAAGACCAACACGTAAATCATAAACGAGTACGCAATCGTAATAGTGAACGTGTGCTTTGAACTATTCACTGAAGCGAAGCTATATATGTCGGCGTCTTAACGAAGTGGGCGGAGCTTGCACTCCCAAGCAAGGGTTCACAAAGTGGGCGGAGCTTGCGATCTGAAGCGAGGGTTAGTTCCCGGAAACCGGTTGATTGGCTTAATTGCCGTCTCCTCGATCGTTGCCGGGTGAAGCTGAGGTGACTCCACCTGCTGCCGATGTTCAAGACATCATTAACGTATCCGAGTCATTTTGGGCGTCTTTTAAAGAGCTGGCAGCGATTTTTCTTTTCAGTTCGCTGCCGTCAGTATCATCGTCAAAATGACCTTGAACCAGGTGTTACCTGTCACTTATTTACCTGTAAACGTTGATGCTGAAAGAGGAGACGCCCAGATGTGATTTTTGTTTGTTAAATCTGTATTTTTGTCTCTCTTGGTTCTCCTTGGTGATCGTTGGGCTCAAAAAGTTCTTGATTTTTTACAGTGTTTTTCTTTTTCGAAAAGTGCTCTGAACGTTGTTGTTGTTGTTGTTTTTTAAGGGATTTTTGGTGAAAATTGTGATAATTGAAGAAAAAACTGCAAGTTGAGGGGAAATAAAATCTCGCTTTTACCGAAAAGAAAAAATAAAAGTCATACATAATCACATCCTGTGATAATAAGCAAACTGCATATAACAGAAATAGCTAAAAGAAAAGACCTCTAAGCAGGTGTTACCCGTCACTTATTTACATGTAAACATTGATGCTCAACGAGGTGACGCCTGGATGTGATTTTTGATTTTGTCTTTTTTTCAGCCGGTCAAGAAGAAGAAGATCAAGCGAGAGATCAAGATCCTGGAGAACCTGCGAGGAGGCACCAACATCATCCGTCTGGTGGACACAGTCAAAGACCCGGTGGTAGGCGCGCTCATGACGGGGTTTTTAAAGTGTGAAAAATGTATAGAAAAACATTATTGGGTTAAATTAGAGCACAATTTTTAATTTTTTTTCTACTTTATCTGGTGCCCTGATTTTCTCTTGGGAAGGACGTGACTCCCGTTGACAGTATTGTGAATAATTAATCGCTGTGTGTTTGTTTTAATGGTGTTTAAATTAGGAACGCTCCAGTCTGACCTTTTATATCACTCCAGCAACTAAACGCAAAAAAATAAATAAATTGTGTCTTAAGTAAATAGAGAATTTAACTGGGATTGACTTTTTAAAGGTTGTATTTTTTTTCATATTCTGTATATATTTTGTGTGTAACTTCCTCGTAAAGCATTTACAAAGCAGATTTAAAAAAAAAATTGTTGGTATTTGAGCTTGCTAGCGGTTTTTCGCAGCTTTTCTCATGAGCGAAGCGTTTCTTGCGTTACTGACTCTTGACCGGCGTGATTGTGCGAAATGAGGCAGAAAAGCGTTTTTTTATGTTTTTATGTTTTGTGTTTGTGTAAGAAAACAAATAAATCGAGAACCCGCCCATAAAAACTTGCTTTTTTTTTTTTGTACAATTTGCACGTCAATATATTTTTCCGAAAGTACTTTTTTTTGTCATAAATACTTTTACACATAACGCTAATGTTACGTGGCGAAAAAGCTTTTTGTTGATGTTGAATGCATAATTTTTCTGCATCTACTCAAGCCTCTTTTTTTTTTTAACGCAAATCTGCCTCACTGCCAGCGTGAGCAGTTTTGATACGAAATATTTGGAGTTTAGTATTTTTATGTTGTTAATTTTGTCGGTGTGTAAAAAGACCTGTTAGCGCTCCTAGTGGTCAAAACCTCCAAAGGAGGCCCTTTAAAGTCAAGTGAAAGCTCTCGAGTCTGTGTTGACTGTAAAGAAATCCTGGAAAGTAGAGGAGTGATGGTGGTTGTTGGAAAATGACGTAATCAGTTGTGGGAAATCTCTCTGTGTGATTGCGGACGTCACGATGGAGCTTTGCTGCTGGCGTGTCGGACAAACAAACATTTTAACTCTTGGAGTTTGAATAATCTGGAGTCAGAAGTTTAATTAAATAATCCAAACGCTCTTCTTCTGTGTTTCTATCCATCCTGTGTGAAAGACACAAACTTTTAATTTTTTTCTGTGCTGCAAAACATAAAAAAAAACAGGAAAGACGGACTATTTTTAGACCATGGAAGTACTCTGACTAATCCAGGACGCGTTTGGGTGCAGCAGCGGGAACCCCTGCAGGGTTTCTTCTCTGTTTGTTTGTTCCTGTAAACAAAAATGTATCGTTATATCTGCAGGTTTTTTTGTTTTTCTTTAAACTTGAAATCAAGCAGCAGTGATGCAGATGGTCCTACTGAGTGTCGGGTTTGGGTCCAGCGAGGTTCCTGGTGGGGTCGAATCACTTATTATACACCAAGTAGTTCAGAGATCTGATTGGTCAACTGTACACTTGGAACGTGCTCAATGGCAATAGATCTGGAATTGAATTTCATATAATATGCAATATAATGTTGTTTTTACTAATTTACTATTGAATGTGAACCCATTTAGCGGAAACTCTGTTTTTATTGGTCCTTTTTCTGTCGTAACACCACGGACGGTCGCGCACTTATAAATCCTAGAGGCGACTAGCTTGACCGGACTTTAACCAAGCGGCAACCACATAAAAAGTGTTCGTAGAAATGAGGCCGATGCAGAAGTTGCCTTGAGCTGTAATACCACCGACGGCCACTAGAGGGGGCCTGTTTTGTGTTTTTTTTGTCTGACCACATCTTCCTTTCTCTCCGTGCAGTCCAGAACTCCGGCGCTCGTCTTCGAATGCATCAACAACACAGACTTCAAGGTACGATACAATCCGGCGTGAAGGCTCTTCATCATCATCATCATCATCGTCAGCTCCCCCGTGAGTTTTTACATCCAGTGAAGATGCCAGCAGATCCTGACACAGTTTCTTTCTGTGTGTGTGTGTGTGTGTGTGTGTGTGTGTGTGTGTGTGTGTGTGTGTGTGTGTGTGTGTGTGTGTGTGTGTGTGTGTGTGTGTGTTTTCCCGTCCCTGCAGGAGTTGTACCAGAAGTTGACAGATTACGACATCCGTTTCTACATGTACGAACTACTGAAGGTGAGGCTGGTTTCTAACGCTGCATAGTGCTGTGTGTGTGTGTGTGTGTGTGTGTGTGTGTGTGTGTGTGTGTGTGTGTGTGTGTGTGAGAGAGAGAGAGATAAAAAAATTCTCCCACTCACTCCCGTTTCTGGCGATACTCCCAGGAATAAAAAAAAAAAAAAAAGACTTCTGAGTTTTGCATCTTAGTTGGATCTAATGAGTGTGTGTGTGTGTGTGTGTGTGTGTGTGTGTGTGTGTGTGTGTGTGTGTGTGTGTGCCAGGCTCTGGACTACTGTCACAGTATGGGAATCATGCATCGTGACGTCAAACCCCACAATGTGATGATCGACCACCAGTTGAGAAAGGTAGGTGGTGCCCTATATAGTCTTCTTTACACACACACACACACACACACACACACACACACACACACACACACACACACACACACACACACACACACACACACACACACACACACACACACACACACACACACATTATATTTCTTCTGCCATCTTTTAAAAGGAAGTCCACGTGTGAGAGCCTTAAAATAACAGCAGATGTAACTTCCCATCTAAATAGATGTGCTTCTTGCTGCAGAACAATGAAACCAGTTCACCAAAGCGTTTATTGACTCCTAACATGTCAATAAACTTTTACGTCAGAAACCGAACCGCTTCGATACCGTCAAGTGTTGAAAAATAAAAATCTCGTCATTCGGTACCAAATTGCTGTGGATGTTTGAGTTTTGAGTGTTAATCAAACACTTTCAGTTCAAGAGGAAACATTCAAAAGCTGTTGAAAAGTCAGATTTAACCGTGCACTTTTATTTTATCATTTCAAAAGAGAAAATAGAAGTTAAAATTTATGTCCAGCAGGGGGCAGCAGATCGACACAGATGTGAACTTTAAAACCCTTACTGAATACAACAGATATCAAACCCAGAGGGAAAGGAGGGGGGTAGGTGACCTGAGGACACAGCTGAGGATGTTTTAGCAGCTGGCGTTATATATTAAAATAAATAAATAAATAAAAAAGTGAGTGTGAAGCTGAATGATGTCATACCGTCTGTTTCCATAGCTACGACTTATAGACTGGGGTTTGGCGGAGTTCTACCACCCGTCGCAGGAGTACAACGTCAGAGTGGCGTCGCGATACTTCAAGGGCCCCGAGCTTCTGGTGGACTACCAGGTAACACACACACACACACACACACACACACACACACACACACACACACACACACACACACACGCCTGAACCCAGATGAGTTCAGCTTGTCGTCGCGCCGCTGATTCTCACCGTTGTTGGTATTTTTGTGTTGCAGATGTACGACTACAGTCTAGACATGTGGAGCCTCGGCTGCATGCTGGCCAGTATGATCTTTCAGAAAGAGCCCTTCTTCCACGGACAAGACAATTACGACCAGGTACCTCCCCCCTCCTCCCTCCTCTTCCTCCCCCCCACGTGCTGGTTTTGACTCCGCCCACATTGAGCACCGCCGAACTTCCCGTTCACAATGCAGTTCGAAAAAAACGCAAAATTTTAACCATTAAGTTACGTAAAGACTTCTGTACCTTTTTATTGTTGTTGTTAAGAGGGCTTACGATTTACGAGATAAAATTACAGACTGGTTCACTTCTAAGAGTTTCGTTTGACTCCGCCCACACCACCCGTGTCGTAACACCGTGAATAGTCGTGCACATAAAATCCTCGGGGCGGCTAGCTTGACCGCTTAAAAAGTTTTTTTTTTATGTCAAATAATCTCCCAGGTAGTTTACGAAGACCTGGTTGGTTCCAGTACAAAGATGTAAAACAAAAGAAAAGTCAGCGTCCATATTCACAAAGACTCTCCGAATCCTCTCGGAGAGTTTCTAACTTTCACTTTATTTTATTTTTAGGAAACTTCTCAGAATGAGTAACGAAAGGACCGAAACTTTTATCTTTCTCGATCTACTCGATCCTCTTAAAAAGATGCGATCGGTCGGTTGATAAACACAGAACGAACAGTGACATCTGGTGGAAACTTAAGGAAACTGCATCCCACAAAATGAGGCTAAAAGCAGCGTTTTTGTTTGTCGCTGATTTTTGCCAGTTGCTAAATATCTTTGTGCTGCGATCGCTTTTATTTTCCGTGCTATCGTTTCATCGTCTCTTATTGAGCTCGACCACGAACGTCATCTCTGCACGATATAATCGGCCGCGTTGCTTTAACTCGCTTTCATTCAGAGTCCGAAGAATAATTCGCTGCACTTCCGCAATTTTCCGCCGTCCACAAGTCGCTTTTTTTTTTCTTTTTTCTTTTAACAAGAATCTACTTTTAACTTTAAGGACAAATTCCCAGAAAACGCAGAAATTCGACGCATTTTCTTCGATTTTCGTCACCGATAGGAACTCTTTGTTTTCGAGGAAGCTTTATGAATCTGAAACGCCAGTTTTGAATGAGTTGTGTTTTTTACAGCTGGTACGAATTGCCAAAGTCCTGGGGACGGACGAGCTGTTCGGCTACTTGCGTAAATACCACATCGAACTGGACCCGCGCTTCAAAGACCTGCTGGGACAGTAAGTCTTCACGCCGCGGGAAGGAAGGGGGATGTTTGTTTTGGGGTTTTTTTATGGCTTCACACGATTTCAGACTCTCAGAGGCACCAAGTCGAACTTTTATCCTCGAAGCCTCCGCTCATTAAACATTTACAGAATTTATTTGCTTTTCAGTTTTAAAACAACATCGCTCACATCCAGTTTTTTTTGTTTTTTTTTGCTTTGCCTCCGTCTGATGTTTTTTTTAAACTTCTCGGTGTATCAGCTTCTTCCTGCATGTACAATATTATTCTAGAGGAACATGAAATATTTAAAAGAATTCGGGGCACCAAAATATCGCTTCGTAGCATCGCTAGCGGTCAAAAACCGCCCGTAGTTTAATGACGATAATGAGCTCAACGGTCATGAAGTCGTCGTCTGAGCTGAAAGGTTCAAGAAAGTACTTCTTCCTCAAACAGGGAGTCAAATAATCTCCCAGGAACTAAATCAAGACCTGGTTCCTGGGGTGGAAAACACAGGCAGGAAAAAAACGGAGTTCCTTAAAAGGTCATTTTATTACCGTTTTTAATTGTTTCTCGGTTTGATTTCCATCCGAAGGAATAACGAGAATGTTTTTCTTCTTCCGCATTTCAATAAGAGAAATATCAAAACGGCGTAAAAGATGAAAAGAACCATCTTTACCGCGACCAGTTCAGTCATTTCAGCAGTTTGTGAGCCGGGTGTCGAAAGTGTCTTTGTCGCCCCCTGCAGGCAGAGCAGGAAGCGCTGGGAACAGTTCGTGCAGACGGAGAATCAGCACCTGGTGAGTCCCGAAGCTCTGGACCTGCTGGACAAGCTGCTCCGCTACGACCACCAGCAGAGACTGACGGCCACCGAGGCCATGGAGCATCCCTACTTCTGTAAGCTGCCGAATAACAGGACGTCTGCCGGACGATTTTTTAATATTTTATTTTAATTAATTAATTGAATTAATGTACCCGCAGACCCCGTAGTCAAGGAGCAGTCGCTGTCCAACTCCGATAACAACATGGTTTCCAGTGGCAACACCACAGCGCGATGAAACACAGGTGGGGGTATATATATATATATTTTTTTTTTTGAAAAATTTATTTATTTTAATTATAATAAAATAAATAAAACATTTTCTCAGTAATATAGTAGAACCCATACGAGTACTTATAAAGAACCAATAAGGGGATTAAATAAGATAAGAAAATAATAATAATTTACCACTAGAAAAAGAAATTCCACGATCATGAACCTTGTGATTTTTTTTCGTGTTTGAAGTATTATAATGATAAAAGTCCAAAACGTATGTAATATATAACAACTTAAATTTAAAATAAAGGTTTATTTTGCCAATATATATATATATTAAATACATTTACTGTAGGAATACTTTTCTTTGAATAATCATTTGAATTGATTTAAAATGCTCCGAGTTGTATTTCTTGTATGAAAGGTGGTGTTTATTATTATTACTATTATTATTGTTATTATTATTATTATTATTATTATTATTAGTTGTCATGTGTAGTTTTTCCACAGAAAAAAAGGGTTGAATTTCCTTTTTTCAGAAATTCTTCGAATGACATTTTCACCTCTCATTTAGAAAAAAAACTTAAATAAATGTGATTACATTTTTTTAATTTTTTTATTGATCCTCTGTCGTTTTTCTGTCCTTGTTTTCGCAGACTTGGAAGAAGAAGAAGGATGTTTGTTACCTCAACTTTGTACCCGGTTGTGACAGTAACTTTGACAAGTGTACAGTGACAATGGATCAAAGTAACTCTGACCAGTTACACACTCACAGATAACGTGCATACGGACACACACACACACACACACACACACACACACACACACACACACACACACACACACACACACACACACACACACACACACACACACACACACACACACACACACACACACACACATACATCAATGCAAGCACACACACACCCTCCTCCTCTGTATCAGTCTGTGATTGGCTTGTCCTGGTCCCCCTGTCCAGCAGCCCGACCAATGAGCTTTGAAGCTGCTCTCCCACTTCTCACCCCCCACCCCCACCCTCGACCGATGTCTGCCCCCAACCCTCCCTCCCCCACAGCTCGGTCTCATGTAGGTCAACAAAGACAAAAACTACTTTTAAAGACAATTCAGTCCCTCCTTGTCCTCTCTGTCCCTCCTTTATATCGCCCCTCCACCCCCCCTCTTTGTTTGCATCAGCATGGAGAATGAACAGGAGTGTGAGCCTGTACCCGACCCCCCCAACCCCTCTTCCCCTTCCTCCCCCTCGTCATCCTCTCCAGATCAGATCGACCCATCCGTCTGTCTGCCTCTCTCCCCCCTCCCCCTCTCTCTCCCCCATCCCCGTCCTCTTCCCCCGACAGACAGACAGGCGTCTTAGCACTACTCCAGATCTGAAAGTGGCATGGTGGACTCTCTCTAGATAGAATGATAATAATAATAATATTAATGAAAAATAAATGATTTTTATTTAGATGAACCGCCCGTGTCCGGACTGAGTTTTTTTTTGTTTTAAGTGTACCTGGTGTCACATGAGGACTTTGACATCATATTTATGGAGTTTTATCGTATTTGTTTTTTCAATAAAGGATGATGATGAAACTTTAAGGAAAGATTTTTTTTCAATTTACCGAAAAGAAAAAAGAAAAATAAGGCAAAGTAGGCAAAAACTCAAATTGACTGTATTTTCAAACTCCCCTTCCTCCTCCCCCTCCCCCCGTCCTGCCGCTCTCTCTGAAAACTAAAAAAAACCCGCGACTGAAATGTTTCCGAAGGACGTGTGGACGGTAAGAAAAAGAAGTTAAGTACACCTGCTCGAGGTGTTATGACAGGACAGAAAGACATTGAGCTGCTGTAATGAGACGGGAGGAGACCAATCAGCTGATGAGGAAGTTACCCAACGGCTTAGCGGTTCGGTTGCCAACCTAAATGATGCTCCGGACCGTGAGGCTCCGCCCCCCCTGCTGCACATTTATTAATGCAGGTAATTCATAGGACGGTTTGCGTACAACTGGAATACACAGTTCACCAATCAGCAGTGCGTTAATATCTACGTGTGGCGGAGTCTCTTTTTATTCCTGTTAAAAGGGACTTTTTCTTTCCCACATTCGGAGGTTTCTTCCTGTTAAAAGACAGTTTTTTCCTCCCAGCCGTTGCTCTTTTGTGAATTGTTGGATTCATTTGTGTAATGTTGTAAAGTCCTGTTGTAAGAATTATTATTATTGATTATGATGTAGAACATCGCTCTCTTTCACAGGTCACCACCGTCACCTGTTGTTGTTGTTGTTGTTGTTGTTGTTTGTGGGTCTGAGCTATCAGCTTCCTCCCTTGTATAGAAACCAGAGCTCGAGCTTCCTGTTCTACAACCTGACTCCTCGCTCACGTTCAGGTACGCGCACACACACACACACACACACACACACACACACACACACACACACACACACACACACACACACACACACACACACACACACACACACACATGCGCATACACTATATATACCCCCTCCTCCCCTCTCCCCCTTCTGCCCCCTCCCCCTCACACACCTGCTCAGGTCTCTGAGCAGGTGTGTGAGTGCCTCTCCGAGACATTATGGCCTGACAGTTGTCAAGGTAAAAAAAAAAAAGTGAATTTCTTTTTTGTGGATATTTTCCAAAACAAACAGGTTCGGGATAAAGAGGTTAAGTTTAAAAGACGTTTAACAGAAGCATCTTTCTTTCCAGAAATTATCAAAGATGATAACTCATAAAGACTTAGTGTATGGATTTTATTCACAATTTTATTTGTAGACCCCAAAATTTTCATCTTTTGACTTTTCATGAATAGTTCATGTTTTTTTTAATTTAAACACAAAGACTTAATGTGCAGCCACAATTTTATCATGGATTTCATATAGTTTTTATTGCACATTTAAGAATTCAATCCACAAATACATCACTGCACGCAAAGAACAAATGTTCAGCTGCTATTTCATAAACTTAAACTTCCGTTTTTATTTCTGATCACACCTGCCAGACACGGATATAGATTTGTTTCCTTAATCAGCAAAAAAAAAAAAAAAAAAAAAGAGGATCCATCAGATCAATTAAAAGTCTTTAAAACAGAACAAAAAGCTACGTTAAAAATGTAAAAAAAAAAGAAAAGAAAAAAAAGGCAGCCTGATGGAAGTTCTGATGTTATTCCTGAATTTGGAGATCAAATAAAGGACATTTTAAAACAAACAAACACAAAAAAACAAACAAAAAAAACCACACACACAGGAAGCCTTTAAAAATGGAAGATTAAAAAGGTTTTGTATTTCAAAAAAACTTTTCCACTTTTTCTAAAGCCGAAGGGGGTTTTGGGAACCAAAAAAATCGTGTCATCGTCTCCTGACGGACCGCAAGTCAAGCGTCCTCCAACATCCTCAGTCACAACAGCTGGATCTCGTCCGTTGGAGGTGGACTCGGTGATGACGTCACGCGTCGCTGCGAGAGTCGTAGCTCGGTGTGAGAGAGAGAGAGAAGTTTCTGCTGAGTTTTTAAGCGTCGTACTGCGGTCAGCCGGAGCTCGTTGGGTCAGCCGACGCGTTTTATACTGCGTTTGCGCCGCAGACAGCTCGGCACGCATTTCTTCTCCGACTTGGTGCCGGGCGACGCCGGGTCCGAAGCCGCGGACCCCTGCTTCCTGCACGGAGAGAAAGAAAGAAAACCAGACACATGAGAAGTGAGAGGCAGGAAGTGGGATGGAGTGTTTGTTCTGGCAGTGACACGAGCGTCTTTAATTATTAACCGCCATGACACCTGTGGCCGGTAAAAAAAGAAACACCCAGTGGTGTGATCACAGTCCAGTCTGGGGCGGCGCAAATAGGCTCTTATTATCCTTCCTAGTTTATATAATGATGTCATAATCAAAGTCTGATGGATTGAAACTCTTCACACTATTATTTTTCATCTCCTGTGACAGACAAAAAAAAAAAAAAAAAAAAAGCAATTTTCCCCCAGAGATGCTAATTATAAAAGAGAAACAAACGACGACGGACTCCGTGGCTTCTAGACGCCGTCCATGTCGCTGTTGCCTAGCGACGGCTATCTCCCCACTTTAACCACGTGAACGCCGAGCCCACCCACACACAAAACTTCCCTCGTCGTAACAACATAGAGACAGAGGGCTTTACTCATGAGTGTATATTGATACTTCTAAAATGATTATAATATTTTGCTGCTTCTGTTATTGACTCGATGTTACAGGTGAGTGTTTCCTCACCTGGCGGCGGCTGCTGCGGCTGCGGCTGATGCGGCGGCGGCCTCTCTGGTCCTGACCTGCTTCATCATCTTCAGCGTGCGACAGATCTGCCGCAGCGTCATCTTGGGGGCGTGGCAGACCAGGCGGGGCCGCGGCGTGCAGCGAGGCCCCCGGTAGGCGAAAAGCGACATGTAGTTGGCTCCTCGGGGTCTTTTACCGAACAGCTGCAGCGGCTGAACGCTGGCGTAGCAGGACGCAAACTGGGGAGCGAAGGATTGGAGAGAAAGAGCAGGTTTTTTTACTTTCTATGCGCCGACTTATTTTCCCACACGGTCGTAGACGTCCGCATCCTGATTTTTCTTTGGTAATTTTTCTCCCAGATGTGGTTTTATCGTCCCCGGTTTGACTACGTAACTTAACACTACATGTATCTTAAGTGTAACCGTGCAGGGCCGCATTGGCTTCCGGCTTTTTGTCTGCTCAGCAGAACGACAGCATTTTTTTTTCTGTTTGTTTTAAGTCGCTGAAGTTTCAGCTTGAACGTCAGGGAAAAGTTGCGCGAATTTGACATTTGACAACCAGCCATGTATCTTAAAGCTGAAAGATTAGATGATCAATTAATTTGTGAAATACTGTGAAATATATTTATTTATTTATGGTTTCTATGCTTTTTAAATAATAGTCAGTGTATACAAGCAAGTGTTTGATAGTAGACACTGAATGTGTATTTTTTAGATTAAAAGAAGGAACTCTGACCATGTGGACTTTTTTTTTTAAGGGAATAATGAACAAACTATATGCAAAAAAATAAATAAAAATCTATTCAATATTAAATAAAATGATTGTCACACTTATTGATAATGATAGTTTAATTCTATAAAAACATTTAAAAAAATGTTGCCTCTTAAAGACCAGAATCACAGGCGACTACAGTGGTGCAAATCTTTTAAATAAATTTGCATCTTATAAAATTATGCAGATCGGAGTTATGTAGCGTGAACTGTGGTCCCCTTTGGTGATCCACTTAAATCTACTCCGCTGTCCGTTCCTGCTCTGTTTTTTTATTTTTTGCACACACACACACTGTTATCTAACGAATCATTCAGCCGCCGATGCATCATGGGAAATACTGCCAGCTATTTGATTGCAGTCTGCTATTATTGGCCTGTCAGCCTGTTAATCTACTGGAGCATAACGGATACTGTAGAATAAGGCCATGTGAGCTGCTGCAGCCTCAGCTGCGTGTCTCTGTCATTCACACTTCAAATGATACACTCTGACACGTATACACACACACACACACACACACACACACACACACACACACACACACACACACACACACACACACACACACACACACACACACACCCTTTTAATTAGCATTGGAGCTGCTGTCTTCCTGTCGCAGACTTAATCAACCTCTCCATCAGAAACCCAAGACACACACACACACACACACACACACACACACACACACACACACACACACACACACACACACACACACACACACACACACACACACACACACACACACACACACACACACACACCGGAAATCGATCTCCCAGGGAGAATTCAGGTCTGCAGATTCATTTACAGGAAAGACACTTGATCATGTCCAGTAGACAACCAACAGTTGTTTACTCATACACACACACACACACACACACACACACACACACACACACACACACACACACACACACACACACACACACACACACACACACACACACACACACACACACCAAACCATTGTCTGTGAACACAGTTTGTCGCTGTATCTGCAAATGCAGGTTGAAACTGGTCTCAGGACTTGTTGCTGGTATCAAACTCAAAACGAGCATAAATATCCCCCCCCCCCCAAAAAAAAAAACCCCAATACAATTTCTAAGTTTCAACATTTGATATGTCGGTATATTTTGATTTAAATACGAGTTTACATGATTCGCAAATCATCGCATTCTGACAAAATTTGAATCATATTTTCTTACAGGTGGGTAAGTTTTGTCTACACACACACACACACACACACACACACACACACACACACACACACACACACACACACACACACACACACACACACACACACACACACACATGCAAACAATAACTGATCTGCAACAGTGCCTAAACTATCATGTACAGATAAATCAATACTTTTGATCATGTCAGTATCAATAACAATATCAGATTTGACAAAACGTCAGTTGGTTACAAACCCTTTAAACACTGCAGTAGGTCACAGTTCATTCATTCATGATGCAGAACTTAATAACAGAATTACGCCATTCACAAGGTTTGAGATGCACACACACACACACACACACACACACACACACACACACACACACACACACACACACACACACACACACACACACACACACACACACACACACACACACACACACACACACACACTTGCATAGATACTCACAGGAACGACGGTCGCCATGGAGATGTGTTAACGCTCCCGCAGATGAAGAAATAATCTGCAGTTGGTGAATTGTTTCCCTTCTTATACGTGCTGACATGGCCGGACAGCGGGCCAATGGTTGTTCAGGAGCCACTGAACTCCGCCCACATTTGGCATCAGCACAGTGAGGTCACTCTGAACACACACGAACAGAACACACACACACACACACCTGTTGATTCAGGTTACACAGATGCCATTATTCTATTATTGAGGGCCTCTTTTGTTCAGGAAAGTATATTTAGAAGCAGCTGTAATTCTGGGAATGAGGTGAAAAAAAAAGGGGGGGGGCGGGGGAGGCATGATGATGGAGAGGAGGGAGTGGGTGGGAAGATGACAAAAAAGTGACATAAGGTGGGAAAAGATGATAATGGAGAGGGGAAAACTGTCGGACAACAAAAAGAGCGTGTCAGGACGGGAGGCAGGCGTCACGTCGCACGTCAGGCGATCGCGCCCGAACAAAGCGCCGCATCGCTGCGTTACGTCATCGGTACAATATGAAACATCCCGGGTGGGAAGCGACAATAGACGACGAGACACACAATCGCTCCGATGTGTTCAGGAAGAACAGAAAGGGGAGAAAGGGCTGAACCGACGACGCCAAACGCTCATTATTCAGATAGAAATAAGGGCGTGACGTGGGACGTATTTTTAAACCAGCGAACGCTTCGTCCTCTCCGAACAACCCGGCGTCGCGGCGAAGCGTGAAATAGACACGCACGTCCGCCATCGCAAAACGTGAGATGGCGGACGCTACGGACGAAATAAAACTTTTTTGCAAAATACACGTGGTTTAGGTTTACAAATGAGCACATGGTCGGGGTCAGGAAACAAAACGGTATCACTTCCACTACTGCAAAAAAAAAGTCCTTTGTACTTGGACTCAAAACATCTGTTGCGGGACCTCGGTCACATGACCTCACATCACATGACATTTACGTGCGTGTGAGTTTCACACTTTTTTAAAACGTGCAACTTTCACGTTTTAAAAACGTGTAACTTTCACGCCTCAACAGCCCAAAGTGTGGCTATCTCACTTTTTTTTTTTTTTTTTTTTGCTGTAGTGGACGGGCGTGTCCATTTCACGCTTTGCCACTTGGCCTTTGAAACGGTGCCTTTAATAGAGATGATATAGTCAAACTCTGTCGTCCTTTTTTCATAAATTAAATAAACACAACAAGACGTGGGCTAAAATGAGCCGATAGTTTTAACTGACCTTAAGTATCCGGGAAGTTTGTTTCACAAGTGTGAGGAGCATAGAAATTAAAAGCAACGGGCCGACCGGCAGCTGCCGTCTGGAGTAGCTGCTGCTGTCGAGGAGCCTGTGAGGACACCGTCACAGTGGCCGGCCATGCTGAAAAATACACTTCCTTCATCTTGTTTACACAGAAATTCTCTAAATTCTTGCTTATTTTTTAATTGTTTTTTTTGTGTCTGGTTGGCTGATTTTGTAATTGACAACATTGCGGTTGTTGAAATTTCGGTCCAAATCCTAAATTTCTGTTCAAAGTGTTAAAGGACACTTTAACAATGCACTGCCTTGCACTTTAAAGCCTCTGCTGCGTACTTTGGTGCTTTTCTGCCCCCTGCTGGTGTCGACTCCCCTCTGCATCCGACCGGTCAGGAATCATCACATGGTGTTGTTGGCCCCGTTTGTCTCATCTGTTATTTGACCCTTCCTCACTGCCTTTGTTCAGACACCGTTGAGCAAGGCACTTAAAGCCCCCAGAAAGATTGAGCTTCCAAGATTCTGATCAGTGGTGGATGAAGTATTCAGGTCCGAGTAAAAGCAGTAATATCGCAGTAAAAATACTCGATTACACCGAAATAGTTACTAGAATGTGAAGTTAAATTATCAGAAGTTAAAGTATTCACAGCAGAACAAAATGCACTTTTGATTGTATATTTATCTAAAAACCTGATTTTACTGTTATTTTTTTTAATCTGATGATTATTTTTTCGAGTAACAAGATTGATCATGATAAGTGATATTTGTTTTATGCGACCAACAGTTCAAACCCTACAAAAGTATTTATTTAAAATTAAAATAACTAAAACCCTAAAGCAGCAAATTCTCACATATTGGAAGCTTTTATGACGTCTTTGTATGAACATTTTTAATTTTAAAATAATTGTCCATTAATCATTTCAGCTTTGCTTGTGTTTACTGTGAAAGCCGCAGGGCGGCGCTGTTGGGCAAATGCTGCGTTTAACGAGATCAGGTTCCCAGATTTAGTCGAATTAAGCTCTGAATGCAACTTTCAGGTAACAACAACAACAACAAACAAACAAAACAGCAGGAGTTTGTGAGCAGGAAAGTGACATTTTTTGCATCATGTTTAATGGCAGTTAAACAAAACACCACGCAGGACTTGTATCATGCGGAAAATGCGTAACTTCTTTTTGACATTTTTGTTTACCGTTTTGCTGCCTGCTTAATTTGGGGCTCACCTGTGTGGAGAGTATTTCCAAACAGCACGTGAAGGCAGCAGCCGAAGCTGCTGTTCGGTGGAGATAAAACTGGAGAGACGCCCCAAACACACCCGAATACAAAAGTGATCGACATGTGACTTCATTTTAATTTTAAATAAATGATTAAAACAACCTGTCATTAAAAAAAAAAGTGGATTATTTATTATCTCAAATGTTGACAGTTTCAGTCTCACGTTAAATGCACCCGAGTTACATTTACTGTTATTAAACATTTTTTTCGACACCAGATGCCTAGAAATTATTTTATTGATCGAGGAAGTGATGACATGACACTTCTTTACACGTGACGTCATCCGTCGGTGAAAACACCATGATTTATTTTAAATATTCGTCGCGTCCACTGGTATAATATATATATATATATATATATTTTAATTTATTTATTTATTTTTTTTTTTTTTAAATCTTTTGGTATATTGTGGGTAAATTAGTGCATAATTGTGAGTTTTCTCTCCACGGCTGACTGCTGAAGGTATCTGTCGCTCCGGGCTGCTTTTATTTCTTCAGAGCTGCAGGAGCCTCCGGAGGTGGTGCTGCCTTCAGGGGAACTCGGGGAAATCGGACCCTTATATGATAGTCTTACGTAAATAAGACGTTTTCTCACGTTTAAGGTGAGTAAAAAGTGCAAAGAAATCTCAAATAATTGTTTTTAAAATAACTCCCAGACTGTGACCGGTTTTTAGTTGGTTTTTTAGTTGTATTTCCGATCTTTTCTTGAGGATATGGAGGCGTCACAGGCCCCGCCCCTCTCGCCGCTCTCCTCCCGGAGTTTTAGAGCCTCTGGGTTGCAAAAGTTGAACTCTCAGTCCCAGCAGTCAGGTCGACGGTCCTCCGAGGAGGTCGCTCTCTCTCTCTCTCTGCTTCTCCCCCCTTTTTTTTTCCTCCCCCGTGTTCACTTTTTTTGTCGGACGCTCTCCAGCATCTTCCTCTCTCGCCAGGAATGTCTCCGTGCGCGTCCCCCCGGTTCTTCACGGAGAGGGAGGTGGCGCGCCACCGCACCGAGGACTCCTGCTGGGTGCTGCTGGGCACACGGGTCTACGACGTGACCGCCTTCCTGCGGATGCACCCGGGCGGGGAGGCGCTCATACGCGGCCGCTCGGGCAAGGACGTGAGCCGGGAGATGGAGGGACCCCCGCACCGGCACTCGGAGAACGCCCGGCGGTGGATGGAGCAGTACTACATCGGGGAGCTGGTCAGAGACAGCGGCGCCGAGGACGCACAGGTAGGCTCCAAGGAAACGGACACCTGCTGCTTTTTACTTTAAAAATATAAACAATAATGTCTTCGGGTCCTCTGGGATAACAGCTGCTCGCCGTGACGTAGTCAAATCAAATAACAAAACTTGTCAGGGCTAATTTGAAAGATATTTGTTTCATGGGGAGTTTCCAGCATGTTTGGCATCATATGTCACTTAGCGCGCGCCTCCTGAAGCAGCCCGAGGAGACAAATAGTCCTCATTCAGCTGTCACGTTTTTAAAGCTGCAATGAAGTTTATTAAGCTGCTTTTAATTTCAGACACAGAATACTTCCTCCTGGACTGTATTGATTATAGGGGAGGGAATGAGGAGTCAGGCTTGTGTTTTCTGTGTGGAGGAGGCGAAAAGGGGGAGGGGCGTGCAGGTGACATATATTGGTAGGGTTAGGGTGGGTGTGGAGGGTCACAGCCATGTTAATGTATGATTTACACAGAAACTGGTTTATCTTTTCCCACCAAGAGCTCAGAGGGGCAAAAAAAAAAAACCAAAAAAATCTATCCATCCCTTGTTGTCCATCGCTTGGTTGCATTTTGGACAGTTTACACACCCCCCCCCCAAAAAAATCCTTAATCCTCCCTCCACTGGAGGGAACTTCAGGCGCTGACAAAGAAACTTTTAAAGAAATTGGACTTTTGGACTCCAGCTGTTTTTCTTCTTACTCTCTGTCAGCTATCAGATTCGTGTGTGTTGGGTTTTGCACGGTTTGGAGTCCACATATATTCTCACACAAGCTTTTCCTTCCTTTGCTGCAAAAGTGGCAAAGTTGTATTCAAAGTGCAGCTTTTTTGGACAAAATTCAGCCCTGAGGTCATTGACTTGTCCAACTCTCTGTGTGTGTGTTGTGTGTGTTGTGTGTTGTGTGTGTGTGTGTGTGTGTGTGTGTGTGTGTGTGTGTATAAAACTTACCCACCTGTAAGAAAATATGATGCAAATTTAGTCAGCACGCGATGATTTGCAAATCACATGAACCCATATTTAATTAGAAATAGACCGATATATCAAATGTTTTGAGTTTGATGCCAGCAACAAGTCCTGAGGACAGTTGAGGATTTTCAGAAGTGTTCCTGAGCCCACGGGATGATTTCCACTACAGATTAATGGCTTTTTTTTCTTTTTTTAAGTGCAGTGCTGCCTGAAGGCCCGAAGATTACGACCATCCAATACTGATTTTCAGCCTCATCCGTTGTTTGCAGAGATTTTTATGGCACATTATAAAATTAGCAAATTCTTTGCAACTTTACGTTAAGGAAACATTACTCGTAAATTGTTGCCCACGCAGTCTTTCCCAGAGTGGCGAACCTCTCACCATCTTCAGAGCTGGGAGCCTTTCTGTAAAGCTCTTTTTAAACCCAATCATGTTTGTTTGTTTTTTAGCATTGCCCCCGCCCCAACGTTTCTGAAATGGGTTTCTGCCATCAAATTCAAAAATAAGAATTTATTTCCCCCCAAAAAAACAATAAAATCTCTCAGTTTCAAACTTTAATAGGTTTGCCTTTGTTCTATTTTCGATTAAATATGGGTTTACATGGTTTGCAAATCATTACATTCTGTAGTTTTTGTACATTTTAAACAGCGTTCCCAACTTTATTGTTCTATATTAATTCACCTAAAGAGAATGAATGAAGGTGCGTGTTTGCAAAAGATGGTCAGATATGACAATGAGGATCATGCGGCACATTTTTCTGCCGGCCGCCTGAGTCACCAGGACATTCCAGTTGTTAATAAAATGAAGGTTGGTCTGGCAGAAACAAAGCAGTGCTCAGTTTCTCTGCTCATATTCTCCGGTCGAACTGTAAAATGTTAAACCAAGCCCTTATTTGTTCTGTTTTTTATAATCGTGTTCAAATGTTTTTTTCTTTTCTCAAAGCAGAAACAGGACGTTATCTTTCGGTCACACTTTAAAAGGGAGTTTTAATTGCGGTCACACTTTAAAAGGGAGTTTTATTTGGTCGAAGCATTACGACGTTAAACGCTGTAAAAAGTTATACCACTTTGCATCAGACGTATAGAATAACTGTGTGTGGTAGTTTTGTTGTCTTCCATCACTGGGAAGCTGAAAATGAGACAAGACGTCTTACAGTTTGGCTTTAAATCAACTGTTGAGTGCATGATGGGAAATTAATTTGTATTGTGATAATGTTTGTTGTGATGCTTCGTCAGTGCAGTGGCATTATTATCGTCAGGCTGAAGTGTTTTCTTCTTTGACTTCCTGCACTTTCTCTCTGAATTTCTTTTGGAAGTTCAGCTTTATTTTTAAATTTATATTTTTTTGACCGATTTATTGTTTGGTGAAGAAAAAAGAAATTGGGAAATGACCCTTTTAAAATTGTCCAAATCCCAACTTCATGTTTTTCGCTATCGTCCAGAACCTGACAATGATCGATTTGTTTTCAATGCAACACGACATTCGTCGCACTGTTTACCTTCTGCTGCCATAGAGGCTGCTGACGCGGCAATTAGCGGCAGCGCTCGGGTACAGGCTCCCTCCTCATCGCCACGGTAACACCTGGAAAAGAGGGAGAGAGAGGGCGGGATGGAGGAGGAGGAGGAGGAGGAGGAGGATGGACGGTCACAGGGGATGGGAGGAGAACATATGCTGCAAAGATGCAATTGATTCAAGGCGAAAGGCCTCACAGGAGCGATGCTCCAACCAGCTGTTTGAACTGATCCAGAGGTTGCAGTTGTTTATTGTTTCTCGTGTTCTTTACCCACAATTCATCACAAATAAATCAGTGTGTGTGTGTGTGTGTGTGTGTGTGTGTGTGTGTGTGTGTGTGTGTGTGTGTGTGTGTGTGTGTGTGTGTGTTGCGTTAAGGCGTTTTCACAATTTACTGTGAGTGTGATAAAATCTATGCCATAAATACCTGATAATTATTAGAGTAAATAATTAATAATTAATAATTAATAGATATCAGCTCGTTCGATCCCGTTTTAACTGCTCGTGTTCTGTAACTCGACGCTAAAACTGACGAGATGTCAGCGGGGGATGGTGGGGGGTGGGGGGGGGCAAAGGTCACGCCGTCATCAAAAAACAGAAACTAAAGAAATTCACATGCGAATTATGAACGAATTTCACACGAAAGTCTGAACAGGTTAAGATGACGATGCTTTACATCCAAAAGGTCAAAGGTCGGCTTCACTCTGACATCATACTTTACTTTCAATCATTCAGCACCATAACTGAGCAACAGTTACAGTTATCACTGTTCTTCTCTGATGTGTGTGTGTGTGTGTGTGTGTGTGTGTGTGTGTGTGTGTGTGTGTGTGTGTGTGTGTGTGTGTGTGTGTGTGTGTGTGTGTGTGTGAGTGAGCTCCCGGCCTTTTTATTTTTTTATTTTTTATTTTTTAAGTGCTATCGAATGTTCCGCAGTTACTGAGCTTCAACCCCGCTCTGCGGACACACCCTCACAAATACACACATATAGACACACACACACACACACACACACACACACACACACACACACACACACACACACACACACACACACACACACACAGTTGTCACAAAGTCTTTGCACAGGTATCATTTACCATCAGAGATAACCGTGTTATTTTTCAGGTTAACACATCTTTGTCGCTTCTCCTTCTTCTTCCAGGGTTTAGACTCTCTCACTATTCATTCTTGTCATTCTCACAAAACCTTTGTAGGAGTAATAAACCAGTCCGGCCTCGACCGACCGAACCCGTCCGCTTCTGTAACCGGAGAGACCCGGCGGGGTTATGAACGCTTTTTCCAGCGCCGAGGTCACCTGTGGGGTCTTAATATTCAGTCGGTGTACGGCATTGATCTTTATACAGAAGGTAGCCTGGGAGTCGCGTTACAACGAGTGGGGAACAACCAGAAATGCAGTTTTTTTTTGGCGCACGTTTGAGCCACAGTATAGGACGGTATTATTACCTGTAAGGAGGCAGTGGAGTTTGTAACCGAGCCACCGAAGTCAGTAGAGGGGATAGATATTCTTTACGATTACGGATGTTTATTTATTTTTTTTTTTAAGTGTATTTGCTTAACTGTGACCTTTGTCCTCCACATGATCCCTCCACCTTTAGTCCCGCCGCTATTGCGGTCGTAAAAACGCAACGTGGTAAAAATAAAATAAAAAAGACACATTCCCACGTCGTAGAGAACGTGATTGCTTTTTTTTTTTTTTTTTTTTGATGGCGTGTTTTAAAAACGCGCTTTAAATTTGTTGCTTTGTTGTTGAAAATGAATGAAAAAGGAAAATGAAATGATAGACAAAAGTGGCATTGAAGATAAAGTGGGAGGATTTTGGAGTTTGAACCACTGACTGCAGGTGGAAATGGACGTAGTCTCCGATTCCAGTTACTTAAAGTGCAATACGGCTAAAGGCCACTAGGGGCTGGCTTAAAAAAAAAAACAACCTGAAATACAAAGTCAATACGTTTACTCGTCATGACGTCATCGATGTCCTATCTTACGCTCCGCTTCACGAGGGGGTGACTTCTCATTTCCATGTTGACATACACAGATATGAAAAGGACATAAAAGTGAAATTTGAACCTCAACGTTAGTTTAGATGCTGCTCAGTCTGTCAAGGTAATATTAAAATAATAATATTTGCATTTGGCTTTTTTAATTGTTTTTATTTGGTTGATTGGTTTAATGATTAAGCTTCGGGTTGGATGAACAGGTGCATCCCTGATCTGATACAACAGAAAGGTGCAAAAAAACAGCTTTTTTTTTTACGTTATATCCCAAATTCAGATGGAGATGAGGTTAAAAAAAAAAAATTGCAAAATTGCAAAATGTACGCCTTGAACTTGAGACAGGAGATCTCCAATGTTTTGTCAATTTCTTTCGTCTTTTTGTTTTCCGGAACAGTTTTTGGTCGAATAAGCAAAACGGTTTTCGTCTCGTCGGGGAATCTTTGAGTCTGAACTTCACTCTTGTGGCTGATATGACAAGTTTCTTTGGTGTTACATCCCGTGCGGGTCGTCCGTCCATCCTTTCGCTTCACCCTAAACGTCTACGATCTTCAACCCCGTCTCGGTTCACAGCTTCGGATTAATTCCACCTTTTGCTTCCCCGTCGTTTTTATTGAAGTGAGTTCAAACTTCTCTCCGTTTTCTGCTACTTTTCTTTGTCATTTAACATCTTGCTAACTTAGATTTTTCAATGTGCCCTCAAAATCTGTTTAATTCCTCCTCCTCCTCCTCCTCCTCCTCCTCCTCCTCCTCCTCCTCCTCCTCGTGGAGGCTGACTGTAGTTTCTGTGTTGTGATGGTACCAGGCCACATCGCCGCCCCACTCCAACCATCCCCTTTGTTTTTTGTGTCCCTCATTCTCTTAGATTTCCTCTCCTGCCGGGACAGAGCTCTCCTTCTGTTTTACTCCTCGCCCTCGGCCTCGCTCGTAAAAAAAATATGATTATTCAGTCGCCCGAACCGTTTTTGTTTTTGTTTTAACAAGGCGTCTTTGAATTGTTTCAGGAAAAAAAAAAAACGATCCGATAATCTACCTAAACGGCAAATATCTAACTCGTGTTTTCCCTTTTTATTAATGCTTTGAAAATCTACACTGTGAATGATTGTTGTGTAACCTTGGTCCCTTTGTGGGTGTAATGCGGTCAGTAGGTGTCATTCTTGATTAGATAATGGGCCAACCTGAGGATAGCGTTGTGTCCACACCACTGACATACCACCCACTGTCTCAGCTCGGGCGCAAACACAGATCGAGGCCCAACAATCGGTCCGTCCAACTCCGTCCTCACGCTTCTCCGTGTTGAGCTAACGACAATCAAAACGACCTGCTATTCATCCTCCGCTCTTCGCATTCAGGCGGTAACGTAGAGGAAGCGTCGGAGCAGGTGAACGAGATCGAGCGGTTGTGTGAAAGATAGACTGGAAGAAAAACAAATATCAGACGTACGATGCTTTACCTCTCTTGAATATTGTTGATCTGTTACCATGGAGTTATGACCAAGCGGCAACATCATATGTTGGTTTGTAAAACTTTTTTTTTTACAGCCTCCCGTCTGGCATTTCGGCCGTCGCTTTTTTTTTTTTTTTTTGAGCCAGAAGTGACCATATTTGAACAAGATGGGAAGAACGCTATGCCCCGCCCACCTATTCTGGAAACCTGACTGTCAAAACATGCCTCTGTTTGAGGCCTAATATCTAAACAATAATGCAATTATTTTCAGAAGGACCATCTGGACGCTGATCAGAAGGAGTGAATTCAGCTAATGACACCATGACAACGTGTGGAAAACATTTACTGACTTTATATTTCACGAGAGAAGTTGATGCTTTTTGAATAGGAGTTTATCAGAGCCAGGTTTGTTTTTGGAGCCAGCCCCTAGTGGCCCTCTGTGGTATTGCACTTTAAGGCGCTTCTGTATTCGTTTCACTTTTCCAAACCTGGCGACTGCGTCCATTTTTATACACAATTTAACATCATGACAGCTGAGTTTGGATTTCACTATTAACATTGAGTATAGCCTATTAAAAACAAACACCATAAAATTCTGGGTTCAACCAAACACAAATCATAACAGATTAAATCGCAAAATCAATTACTTCAATTACTAGTTTACATTTGAATTGGTCTCTGCATCAACAAAGAAGAACTCCCTACCGCTGTTCCTCTTTGGTTGTTTTCCAGATGTCATTGTGACTGTTTTTAGATGGATGTGTTTGATACGATGCATCGGCGGAAATGTTGTTAGACATGAAGTGAGGAAAATCCGTTTTCTTTTGTGAAAAATATAACACCATGCTGCCGCATTTTGTATCAATGACATCAGCTGCATCAAAACAAGCGCTCCTACTACCTCCTTCAGCAAATAAACAATATGGCACGACACCTCGTCATGCAGAGCGGCGCAAACTGGCAATAAAACAATTAAACCAGAGAGACACCAACACAAAAAAAAAAAGCTCTGAAAAATCAGCATTCAAAGATTGAGTGCAAGAAACAGTTTTATTGAAGAAAGAATTTGTGAGAGACTTTTGAGATTCGTGATATCAATTCAGGCTTCTTTCGTCTTTCTGTCACTCAATACATTACAGACGGGAAATATTGTACTTAAAGTACACTTTTTCCACTTATTGTGTTCTACTTTTATGTGAATAGTATTTGTACTTGTAGCATTTCCTTCATGTTGTCGTCAACACTTTTTAACTTGTGTTTATCATGAAATTATTAAACTGTGCGTTGAAAAGGGAATAATATCGTTGATATTTTGGGTCGACCACGGGAAGCGTATTTATCGTGACAGGAGAACGAAACAACAGGAACCGAGGGTAAACAAATGAGGTTTTGGTTTTGGGCTCTGACCACAGTCCCATCGATGTTTCGATCTTGACGTCCGGAAAAGAAAACGGCACCAAAGCTTTGGTTATTAGCATCCGTGTCTGTAACCAAGTAAAACCCACGTCCGGTCGATCTTTCTCGGTACATCCATTTCTAGCTCAAACCATAGTCAGAAAAAAACACTTGTGGTTCCATTGTGCTACTTGCGTTTTATTTTTTCCACACAGAATGAAGTAGGTCACTGATGAGGACGACGACGTGGTTTTTGTTTCGTGTTTTGTTTTGTTTCTCTCAAAGCAGCGAGGACTCTGATCCACATCCACACACTGGACTATATATATGTTTACGGCCCTGCCAGAAGACATCCCATTAATGTCGATCAAATGTGAAGTCATATAACTACAAAAAGAAGCGCTCACTCAGGCCATCGCCGGCTCGAGGAGCACCTCGTATCCACGGTGCTTCGGCTTTGAATTTCCCTAATGAGTTTTATTGTTTATTTTTCACCTTTCTAAGCTACATTATGAAATGAAAGTCGGGGCATATAATATGCAAAACTTAACCGGATGCCGAAAGTTCACCTGGACCTTATTTTTATTGTTGGTACCGCATGAGGATTTCTTGTAACCTTCAACGGTGGAAGCAAACACATTAATATCTCCAATGGATGACGAATTCACTTAAAATGTAAATATTACAGATAGTTTAGTTCATATTTAAGCTCATTCAAACCTTCCTGACTAGCTTACAGCAGCATTTCAGTCGTGTTGTCATTAAAATGGAACAAGTTCTCTTTAGCTTCTCTCCAGCTACAAAGAGCGGTTCAATATATAAACTAAATGACAGACAACAGAAATCCTGTCTTGACCTCAAAATCCTCTATAAGCCTGGAAACTATTTCAGTGCTATTGTTCTGCTGAATTGAGGCTTTGCGTTTAAACTCGGCTCAATCAAACTTTATACTTACAGAACTCGTGTCTTTCTATCTTTTTTGGACAACAAGACAAAAGCGTGATGTGAGTGTTTTTGTATTTAACGGTTTTTTTTGTTTTTTGCACTTCCCGTTTCGCTTTGACCAAACTATTTTTTTTTTTTTTTTAGCTAAGTCATGCAGAATCATCAAGCACACACAAATCAACTGACAAAAAAATACTAGATGAAAACATACTCAAGGCCTAACTAGGGTACATTAAATGGCTGTGTGTGTGTGTGTGTGTGTGTGTGTGTGTGTGTGTGTGTGTGTGTGTGTGTGTGTGTGTGTGTGTGTGTGTGTGTGTGTGTGTGTGTGTGTGTGTACAAAAGCGTGATGTGAGTGTTTTTGTATTTAACGGTTTTTTTTGTTTTTTGCACTTCCCGTTTCGCTTTGACCAAACTATTTTTTTTTTTTTTTTAGCTAAGTCATGCAGAATCATCAAGCACACACAAATCAACTGACAAAAAAATACTAGATGAAAACATACTCAAGGCCTAACTAGGGTACATTAAATGGCTGTGTGTGTGTGTGTGTGTGTGTGTGTGTGTGTGTGTGTGTGTGTGTGTGTGTGTGTGTGTGTGTGTGTGTGTGTGTGTGTGTGTGTGTGTGTGTGTGTGTGTGTGTGTGTGTGTGTGTAACTACAACATGTATGCGTGAGTCCAGATTGACTGTAGTCGTACTTCTAAACTTGCAAAATATGTCTGTTATGAAAACTATCAATCACAATCAGCTGATTTATTTTAAGCACCAGCTGATCTCTGATAGGTTATCAGCTCATGCAGAATTTCAGAGTTGGTAAATGAAAGATAGGCTTTTGGAGGATTGGTACTTGTACCAATTTGTACCAATGTGTGATTCAATGAGCTGATATATGTTCTAATCTGGTTTTAATCAGCAGGTGGATCTCTGAGAACAGAACTGTAGATGCAGGATCAAACTATTCAAGTCTTTTACTTAAGTAAAAGATCTGTTACCACACTGTGAAACTGCTCCAGTACAAGCCAAAGTCCTGCATTTAAAACCTCACTTTAGTAAAAGTATGTATCAGTAAAATGTACTTAAAACTATTACAAGTAAAAGTACACACTGCGCAGTAAACGCAGTAAAATTTTTACTGACGATGTTCATGATGTTTTTGGATTCATTTTACTGTTAGATTAATGTGCATTTTAGTGCTGGAATTATTTAACATTTGTGCCTATTTTAACTGCTGCATGTGCTGTTTTTTAAATTTTTTAAATTTTTAAATTTTTAAATTTGATTATCTACAGTCAAACATCATATTCTATAAAAATCAAATTTACAATCATTCAATTTGGAGATTTTTGAGGTTTTTACTGAACAGAAAAGAGGATGAAAAACCATAATCTTAAAAGTGACTAAAGATTCAAAGAATTCAAAGATTCAGAGAAACAGTGCAAAATTCATTGCAGTAGAAGTATGAGGTTGCATAAAATGGAAATATTCAAAGTAAAGTACAAATACCTCAAATTTTGTACCTAATAGAACTTGAGTACGTATACGACGTTTTATTTTTATTTTGTTGGTTCTTATACAGTGAGGATAATTATTCCTGAAATGCTGCCGTTAATCTCACAGCTAACCTTCATCCACTATTAAAAATAGCATTACAGATTTTCTCGTTTAAATTATAAAGTAAAATGAACCCCGAATTCTGTTTTTCAGCATTTGCTGTTCTTAGATTCGTGGTTAACCTCATTCGACGGACTTGAAAACTGGTGTTGTCGAAGTTTCTATTTGCTCGTTTGTTTCCGCCGTCGGCTCCCCGGAGAGCGACGCGCCGAGCAGCTCGGCCGGTTTGATCCGCTCTATCGGAGCTTTATGCAACAGACGGGTGCAGGTTCAGTTTCTGTGTTTGCTCGTCTGCGTGTAAAGAAACGAAGTTAAAACGTAGAAGTTTGCACGTGTTTATCGAAGCGGGGAAAAGGTGAGGTGGGTGTTTGCGTTCGCGGCTCGGCAGACGCTCGTGACCACGACGTGAGCATTAAATACGCGGGCGTCTTTTTTTTTAAATTTAATTGATTGGCAAATATTGACGCGTATTCAGCGGCGCTTTACTGTGTCATCGGAACACTTAGCGTTTGGTGGAACATATTTAATAAAAGAAAAAGAGTTTAGATTTTAGTTTAGGAGCTCTGAGGTTTTATTTTCAATATTTTGGATAGTGGTTTGATTTTGGAGGCAACCGCTGAAATCAAACGGCACCAACCAAAAAAAATTTAAAACTACGAAAACAAACCATTATGTAACATTTGACAAAAATAAAATAAAACAATTAATAATTACCATGTTTTTTTTAATTTTGTTTTGTTTTGTATTCATGAAAACCATGAAGGAAGCAGCCTTCTGATTATACAGTTGGTCTTTTCTAATATTTTTCGGGCACGGTAATTAACATCACTGTCATATTAGCAGGGTTGAACGCACTCTGTAAACCTCCAGCAGGTTAACTAGAGGAGCTGCTGCCAAACAGGATTCAGGTTCATCAGCACACTCTATCTGCGCCGTGAAAAAAACAAAAACCTGTCGGTGATATCTACATTCGGGCCGCGCCCCACCCACACAGGCCACACCCACAGAGTTCATCGATTGGCTTCGGGTCAACTTTGATTAAACATCACGTTTGCCACTTGCTCACGTAGGCCACGACTGCTGCTGATACACAGGGCATGTCTTTTTTACAGCGTTCGTGTGTGTGTGTGTGTGTGTGTGTGTGTGTGTGTGTGTGTGTGTGTGTGTGTGTGTGTGTGTGTGTGTGTGTGTGTGTGTGTGTGTGTGTGTGTGTGTGTGTGTGTGTAACTACAACATGTATGCGTGAGTCCAGATTGACTGTAGTCGTACTTCTAAACTTGCAAGATATGTCTGTTATGAAAACTATCAATCACAATCAGCTGATTTATTTTAAGCACCAGCTGATCTCTGATAGGTTATCAGCTCATGCAGAATTTCAGAGTTGGTAAATGAAAGATAGGCTTTTGGAGGATTGGTACTTGTACCAATTTGTACCAATGTGTGATTCAATGAGCTGATATATGTTCTAATCTGGTTTTAATCAGCAGGTGGATCTCTGAGAACAGAACTGTAGATGCAGGATCAAACTATTCAAGTCTTTTACTTAAGTAAAAGATCTGTTACCACACTGTGAAACTGCTCCAGTACAAGCCAAAGTCCTGCATTTAAAACCTCACTTTAGTAAAAGTATGTATCAGTAAAATGTACTTAAAACTATTAAAAGTAAAAGTACACACTGCGCAGTAAACGCAGTAAAAATTTTACTGACGATGTTCATGATGTTTTTGGATTCATTTTACTGTTAGATTAATGTGCATTTTAGTGCTGGAATTATTTAACATTTGTGCCTATTTTAACTGCTGCATGTGCTGTTTTTTAATTTTTTAATTTGATTATCTACAGTCAAACATCATATTCTATCAAATCAAATTTACAATCATTCAATTTGGAGATTTTTGAAGTTTTTACTGAACAGAAAAGAGGATGAAAGAGGGCTTTGGATGATTTGGTACCGGGCCGCACAGAAAGAAGAAACAACTTTTATTTCTTTATTTTAATTTGATTTACATTAGCCTGCATGGTATTTTATTTTGAAAAATGACCACTTCCGTCCACGACCTCTTTCTCGCAGTTGTCTCGGTCGCAGTTTTTTTCACGCACCGATACGCCCACAAGTTAACCCTAGCAAAAACTCGCTTTATTAACAATAATAACTACTCGTTTAGGATCGGCAAGGAAGGATCTACTGACTCTCCTCTCGCCGTTAAAAACAAACTGAATGCGAGTTAACAGGAAGGGAAAAAAACGGACAAACCGGAAGTGACGGGGTTTGTGGGAAATGTGGTCTCATGATGGGAATGAGGAATATGTCAAACTAGTTTTATACCCACTTCCAGTTGTTTTTGTACATACGGTCGAATTAATATTATTTACAAAGCATTTAAAGCTCTTATTTTGACAGCAGATGAAATCATGGTATTTTATAAGTTCTGTAATTCTACGTCACCGTGAGGAAGTTTAAAACCTCTGAGCCACATGGTTTAATAAATAAATATAAAAAAACTACGCGAACAAAAATGTGCTTCACAATTATGATCCCGGTGAATCTGACTCCTTACTGGAGAGTTGGGAGAGTTGTTAAAAAAAAAAAAAAAGATTGTAAATATTTTTTCCTCGACTGGCAATGTTTTGCTAATTAGCGCAATTTACCGACAAAATAAATTCACGAATGAATTTTTGAGAATTGATGCTGCAAAATCAACAAATAAATGTACGTTATTATTTAATAATCACATTAATTATCATTATTATTATTACATGAAAGGTAGACAGCTCTCCTCTCTTGGATATAACGGAGGAGAACTGGTGACGTAACTTCACTAAAGTTGGATTAAAGAAATCTCGTGTTACCGGACGTCAGAGTCCAGAGTGAGTTACGACATCGAATCTATTCTCTGAGGACGGGCGAGACAGTTTAATCGTCCCCCCTGCTTTCTTTTTTGTTGTTGTTACAACACAGTGTGATAATCACAAGGGTGTAACGTTTCCTGTCTGGGTGTTGAATTACCAATGCGACGTTAGGAACAAACCGCAGGAGATCTTGCACGTCTGCAAATAAGCAGCTGATAAATATTTCCGTTGACTGACGGGAGCCGTCGAACTCGTCGGCTGTAAAGCGCCGATCGGAGACGGGAGCCAATCAGACGCCTCCCCGAGCCGATGAAGGAAGTGGTCGGACCGAAGCGCATAAAATTAATATTTCACTCTCCTGTACAACTCGAACCAACGGGTGTGTGGTGACGACAAGACTCCAGTCAGTCTGTCTTTCTCACTCTGTTGCCAGGCAACAGTGTCTTGCCGCTTGGTTTCGCTGCGGGTCCGTCGACCGTAGCGTTCACCAGTTCAGACCGAGGCCTTGTTTACGCACCAGCATCAGTTCGCATGAATATCGTCATGTCTCCTTTTTAGTCACGGCGTCCTTTAACTCTTTTTTTTGTTTTTGTCTCCGTCAGACTCTGAGAGCAAGGAGGACGGCCGGCGAAGAGACGGCGGCAAAGACGACGGAGGGGAAGGTGGAGGACGAGCACGGCCCGTTCAACCGCTGCAGCTCCGTGGACCTGGACAAGGTGTGTGTGTGTGTGTGTGTGTGTGTGTGTGTGTGTGTGTGTGTTTTTCAGCCAAATATCTGTTGCCAGGCAACGGTGGATTGAAAATAAAAGTGCAATACCACTGAGGGCCACTAGGGGCTGGCTCCATTAAAAAGAACAACCTCTGGCTCCAATAGACTCCCACTCAAAAAGAGTCAACTTCTCTCATTAAATACAAAGTCAGTAAATGTTTTGAACACGTCGACATGGCGTCATTCGATAAATTCCCTCCCTTTGATCTTTTTTCCGGTGGTCCTTCTGAAAATAATTCCATCATTAATTAGATATCAGGCCTCAAAGAGAGCTATGTGTCCGGTTTGATTGACAGGCCTGCGGTGCTGTCAGGTTACCGGTCATAGGTGGGCGGGGCATCATGTCAGATCCACCCCCCTTCTCTCCAACCCAGTCCGTCCAAATATGGGCACAAAAAAACAAGATGGCGATTATCGTCACTTCTTTGTGGGAATTTCCCGCCACAGCGTGACCGACAATTTCACTTCTTCTTTTTTATTTATTTATTTTTTTAGAAATGTCACGTTGAAGTTTTTCTCTCCGACTTATAACAGATGCTTGTTGACAAGCAGCTGAAACGCTCGACTCACTTTTCACGCTCGACAAACTTTCAGTTCGTCGGCGTGAAAATCCATCTGATCTCAGGACAGTTTTTACTTCACTTCATACTGCACTTCTGTTATTTACACATTTTTTTGAGTGTAGAGACAACAAATCGAGGCATTTATTGTTGTCTTTGATTTCCAAAGTACACTTACAGGACTTTCTTTTCACCTCCAGTAACCACCAATGAAAAAGGACACATTATTTCACATTTAAAGCAAGTAAAAGTTTTTTTTTAAATAATATATTGTCTGTATCGGCTTTCGGACTAAATACGGATCCAGTAAATTAGTCGTCTTTTCGCCTTTTTTCAAACTGTGTACTCGAGCTGCGTGAAGTGTTCAAATCGCCTCGAGTGACGTCAGCGTCGACTGGATCCGAAGACTACAAGTTAGAAACTGAAATAATAATAAAAAATTTAAAAAACCACCTCGCGGGGGTCGTGGAGTTAAAACGAAGTGAGCTCACCAGACTGTCCAGCTGACATGTCTGTAATCACAACTGCATTATGGGTAATGTAGGATTTGAAATAATTACCGACCGTCCTCAGACGGGTGTCACGAGCCAAGACAACGTCACCCGGGCAACAACGGGAATAATTAGCGACGGTGCTCCTCCGAAATCAGCCAATCAGAGGAGCCGATCACGTGACATTAAACTCTTGGCGCGCAGCTAAAATGTCTTTGATGGTCTGACAACATCCAGCCGTCTGAAATAAGACGTTTTGTTTTTCTTATTAATTTATATTAAAAAAAGGATAAAGACATGATACTGATTTCTATCCACCTTCTTTCAGAGGCTGCTGCGGTTTTAGTTCTGTCTCTAAAGAGAGAACGTCTCTTAATTTTACTACATAATGTCCAGTGTTGTTCAGAATAGTTGAATAAATAAACCCCGCGATGGAGCACCTTTGATCATCAGCATCATTTAGAAATAATTATAATAATAAATATATAATTAAGATTGTGTCTGTTGTAATTGTCATGTGTTCACTGGGATCTGCTCCATCAACTTCTCCCGAGCTCTGATTGGAGATCAGCCGGATCTCTTTTAACCAGAAAGAAAACTGACCACAGATCAGAGTGGAATAATTTAAACCAACAATCTTCACTGTCTCAGATGTGGCTCGTAAAGAGCTTATAAAAGCTGTGTCTGTCTTCGGCCTTTGGACTCTTACATTTTTTTGAAGACAGCACTTCAGTTAAACCGCTTGCACACACACACACACACACACACACACACACACACACACACACACACACACACACACACACACACACACACACACACACACACACACACACACACACACACACACACACACACACACACACTTCCTGGTTCGACCCATACCATGAATGTTTTTGTTTTTTTAACTCTCTGCTGCCACCTGCTGGAGTTAAACAGGAAATCTCCATTTCATATGTTTAAACTGAAGTTGCCATCGGCTGCTTGCCTGCAGGATCTGGTGGACTGGAGGAAGCCGCTGGCGTGGCAGGTCGGCCACCTCGGAGAGAAATACGACGCGTGGGTTCACCAACCCGTCGACAGACCGATCCGGCTGTTCGGGAACCCGCTGCTGGAGGCCGGCACCAAAACCTCCTGGTGGGAGAGGAGAGGAGCTTCTTTATCTCTCTTGTCATGGAAGGAAATCAAAAAATATATAATTGTGTGAACATATAGTTTAGCAGATATCAGTTTTACGGACCTGCAAACCAAACATGAAGGTTTTCACTGAATATGACGTGTATTAATGTTCAAAGAACTTCTTTGTACTTTTTTTTTTTAAAATTTGCACACGTAAATGTGTTTTTATATTTACATGACTTTGGTAGATAAAATGAAAAACTATTACCCAACTTCAAAAAATTTTGATTTCGCAATGTTAAAGAATCACTGCAGGCAAGTTATTAATTACATTATTGCGTCTGTTTATATAACTTGAAATTCATAGACAGGACCGTGCAAAGGTTTTGAGTACTCAAAGTTCTTCACCAGAAAAAAACAACAAGTCTTTGATGGTTATCGGTGCGTCAATATTATTTTACAAATAGTGAAAAAATGTCTACAAAAATATTTGTTTTCACTTAAAGTAAGAAACAATAACGGTAAACTTTCTAGGTAGAAATCTAGATACGATAAAACAATTACACGATGAAACGGTTATAACCGATACCGATGAAAATCAGCTGGTAGTAACGATGTCATCGAAGCATCTCGGCGAGAGTTGAGCCGTGCAAAATGTGACATAATTTAGATTTATTCTTATTAACAGATTAAGATTGAGAAGATGTCCTCTTGCTTCAGGTACTGGGTGCCGGTGGTGTGGCTCCCGATTGTCTTCTACTTCAGCTGGCATTGCTACACCACTCTGGCAAAAGGGACCACGAAGATCGTCCTCAGTTCAGGTAACTTTCATTTTCATCTAAGCGTCCACGTGTCCGGTCAACAACGTGTCTCCGTGTGCAATCAATGTGTGTGTGTTTCCCCAGACGTCTCCATCCCGATCCACAAGTCCGTCTTCCCGCTGCTCTTCCTGGCCGGCTGGTTCTTGTGGTCGTTCATCGAGTACTGCATCCACCGCTTCGTCTTTCACATGAAACCGCCGGCGCACAACTACTACCTCATCATGCTCCACTTCCTCCTGCACGGACAGCACCACAAAGTACCAAAAAAAACAGATTATCCACCGTTAAACGAGCTGAAGTAGATTTGGACACGATCTTAACCCACCAAACAGCTGCTTTTTATCTCACGCAGGAGATTTTTTTTCTGGTAACAAAAAAAAAATTGAAGAGCAAGCAGAGATCTTCAGGTGAAAGTAAAACAAACAAACAAGTAGAAGCACCGGGTCAGATACGAACCAGTTGTTGGTTTGTGAGCGGCTGTTATGAATCGAGTTCGGATTTTGGCTGTCGCCATCTTTGGTAGTTTGCAGTGACCATATATGGGCGTGCTGGGGGGAGTGGGGGTGGATCTGACTCAATTTGATTGGAACTCTGACGATACTACGTCCCGCCCACCGATAGCCGTAAACTGACTGCACCACGGGCCTGTCAATCAAACGGACACGCCCCCAAAAAACACGTCTTATTTTATAATTAATGACGGGATTATTTTCAGATGCACTTCCAGAACACTAATAAGAGGATCGACTTTAGCTGAAGACATACAGAAAACTCCACACAGAGAATGCCATAAGAGAAGTTGAACGTGAGTCGATGTAAACTGACCCTCTAGTGGCCACTCGGTGGTATCGCAGTTTAAGGCACTTCTGCATCGGCCTCATTTTTCGTAGCTGGAAGCTACGAACACTTTTATACGCAGTCTGTGACACAAACACACAAATGTGGAGCTGCTTTCATTTTTATTTCAAAAGGACGTACGCTGAGTCGGCGGTCATCCAATGTTGCCCTGGGACGTCCCAGACCACCCTTTTCGAATGCGGCCTGACCAGACAGGATCTCAATGCGTCCCTGCTCATGAAGCAACCGTTTTTTTGGTGGTTTTTTTTTTTTGGTTTCTCCGTGTTGTTTTTCACATCATTATGTTCGTATCTCCACAGTCTCCGTTCGACGGCTCCCGGCTGGTCTTCCCTCCCGGCCTCGCATCCCTGGTGGTGGGAAGTTTTTACGCGATCCTCCACTACACGCTCCCAGAGATCCTCGGGATATCTGTGTTCGTCGGAGGCCTGTGCGGCTACGTCGTGTACGACATGATCCATTACTATCTTCACTACGGCTCGCCGAAGAAGGGGTCGTATATGTACGGCCTGAAGGTGTACCACGTCAAACACCATTTCGAGCACCAGAGAGCAGGTGAGCGCTGCGAGAAAACAAAAAAAGAGCGCATCAATTTTTATCTTTTTACAACCTTGTTTTCAAAAAACAGAATGCAATGATTTGCAAATCACGTAGAGAAAAAAAATGTTTTTATGAAAGATATTTGCACCTTAAATCTTGATGGCAGCAACACGTTTCAAAAAAGTTGGGAAAGGGTCAACAAAAGACTAATTAGGTTAATTGGCAAGAGGTCAGTAACATTATTGGGTCTATAAAGAGCATTTCAGAGTCTCTCAGCAGTGAAGATGTGAAGCGGTTCGCTACCCTGTGAAAGACTGTGTGGGCAAATAGTGCAACAATTTAAAAAATAATGTTTCCTCAACTGTGAAGAATTTGGGGATTTCATCATCTATGGTGCATAATATATTTAAAAGACTCAGAGAATCTGTACACACCACAAAGACAAGGAAGAAAACTAATGTTAATATTAAAATCTTCGGGCTGTCAGGCAGCGCTGTATTAAAAACAGTGGAAATCACCGCACGGGCTCAGGAACACAGTTTGTTACTACATCCACAAAATTTAGGTTAAAAATGTACCAGCAAAGAAGACATCGTATTAGTCCCGTATGTTTCGGAAACCCGGGTTGCATTTCATCTGATCGATCTGATGTGATCTTTATTTCTTTCTCTGCAGGTTTTGGAATCACCACCACGTTCTGGGATCACCCGTTCAAAACGGTCATCCCCGACGAAAAGTTCTAGCGTAGAGGCGGCTCGCCCGAAAGGGGCGGCAGGACTCGTCAGCCGCCTTCCTCAGCATCCAGCCCTCGTCTCTACGCCCGCCTCCCTCACTTTCAGTCTCTGCAGCCACAGCTTACCCGCAAAACAGTTAATCCACCTGCTCCTCGCTGTTACACATTAACCAGCGTCCACCGGCCTTTTGCTGTTTACTCACTGGGATCGTTTCCGCACAGTTTTTCTATGCCATGTGGGGTTTTTTTTGGTTTTTTTCAAAACCCCAAAGCCAAGCAATCACCTGATCGCCAGTCCGAACAGATAGGAGGTGGGCCAGGAGGAGGGACACACACACACACACACACACACACACACACACACACACACACACACACACACACACACACACACACACGCACGGTGTCATTTAATTTGAAGGAATTATAACACGGAGGCCCAAAGTCCCACAGAGAGGGAAACAGGAAGTGACAGATTGTCGGTGACGGACAGGTGAAGAGGAACGGGGATGGGAGAGTGACTGGGAAAGTGAGTGTGAGCGAGAGAAAGAGACACCCCCTCCCTGCCCCCACCACCACCACCACCACCACCACCACCACCCAATAGAACTGCATCATCCCACCGGGTGAACCAACTCAGGAAGAATCCAAACATCTTCCCCCCTCCTTCGCTCTGTCTGCAGCTTCTTGACAGAAGTTCGGTCTCACCGTAGTTTATTTTTGTAACCGCCGTCACCAGAATACGTTTCGGTTAACTTATTGATCATCAGCGACGCTGCAGGAGTGAGGCGATACTGTAGAGCGATGTTCTGTTAATGTCTGAATCCACTGTGAAAATATATTTTTGCAAGCCTGTTTTTTTCCTTTTTGCTCATTAATGATAAAAAAAATGTTTTTTTTAAATAATAATAATTTTGTAAGATGCTTTGTACAGAAGAAGGAGATTCTTTGATTGCACCAGCTTTATGTTGTCAGGGTGAACGATGAAGGATTGGATAAAAGAGGTAGAGCGTTGTCATGGTGAGAGAGGGACGGAGATGAAGGCATGAAGCCAGTCTGTCGGACCTCCTGCTGAGGGGATTTTGGGGTCAAAAGGTCACAGGGTTGTTGTTTTTTTTGTTTGCTTTTCAGCAGACAGGAAAATTCAGGTTGATCCTCATGCTGCGTTCAAATAGAACTCGTGAGCTCGTGGTTATAACGCGGGGAAGTCACGTTCAAGCGGTAAAGTCTTACAAATGTTGTTGCTAGGCAACAGCAATATGGACAGCGTCTAGAAGCCACAGAGGCTAACAATTTAGCAAGCGGACAGCCAGGTAACCGTTGACTGAATATAAAAAGCTACCGGCTCTGAAAAATGCCAAAGTGCCTTAAACTGTAATACCACCGAGTGCCACTAGAGGTCGGCCCCGAACCTCGGCCAATCCACGGGCTCCACCGTTTTCAGTAAACGTCAGCAAACACGTCAAAATTGGTGAAGTCGGGGCTTATAGAAAAATTTCTAGTGCTGACGTCTGTCTACCACACGAGGGCGCCGTTCGTATGGACTCTTCTCGTGTACGCGGCAAATACAACCCCATTTGAACGCAGCGTCAGTCCCACTCCGTTCTTTTTTGAAAGGCTTTTTTGGCCGCCGCGGATCCCCGCAGGATGACGCTGGACGAACCATCTGACCGGACAGCAGCAGGTCTCGACAGGCGACTGGCGGATCCTCAAAACGTCTCCTCTAAAACACCCGACGTCAGCGCACGACAACGATAAAGCAGAACAAACTTAATTCATAAACGAGTGAGAATATACCTCCGAAAATCATTTTGTATCGACTTTTTGTAGCTTGAAGACTTCCATCGTAGACATGTGCATAAATTCTTACAATACAGTAACATTTACTTTCCTTTGTTTTATACAAATTCCCTGCCGCAGTAATAGCGAAGTCTTCAGGTAAACGTTAAGAGGGCTGCGTGCACCACAAAGATGCTTTTTTTGGTTTCCAGAAAGAACCAAACATATATTTTTGATGTCTGTAATAATGTTGGAGACGGCGGTAATCAAAAATAATGAATGAAGAGTTTTTAATAATGTTATGACACGATTGCGACGGCTGCTTGGCGAAGCTAAAAGATTCCACCTGTTGGAATAACACATATCTTATTGATGTATATTTATGTGATAAAGACAAAAACAGGAGCTCATGAGCTTTGATTGTGACACGAGGACTTTTCCTTGCGCTAAATTATCGAGCAAAAACAATAAATAATGATAATAACAATATTTCTTAAATCTGTTTATTATTTTATAGCTTTTATTTTGGAATTTTAAATGTTTATGCAAATGCAAACGTATTTGTAAATAAATGTCTGTATATTTTGAATGTTTGGTTTGTCCTGTGCTTTCTGTGCTCGACGACGAGAGGCGTACATTGTTTTTCAGATACGCCGTGGAGATGGAAAGATTTGCATGTTCGCTGACCTTCGAGGCGATGAGGTCTGAAGAAGGCCGCCGTCCAAATGCATTATGGGAGATGTAGGCTGCAGCTGTTATGGAACAAAGAACACAAATACAGTTTATTATTTACTAACAGGCACCGTAACATTTAAGAAAAAACCCTCCAGAACGATGCATATCTGCTTTTTCTCTTTTTTTTTTTTTCCTTGCAGCGCTTTTATTTAGTCTACGTTACAAAAATTACAAAAACAGGACTTTAGCTCGTAGCGTTTCAATATTTAATAAAAACTGTGGTATGTTTTATAAATAACTTGCTAAATGCCACCTGATTGTGAAGCTAAAATCTAAATTAAATGTTTTTCTTCATGCTCAGTGCTAAACACAAACTGCTGACACGCTCAGCGGCGGCGCAAACATCCCGACGTTAATATGTTTAGCGCTTTAGTTTGCCAACAGTTTTCTGAGTACGACGGAGGCTGGTGGGAATGTTTAGTGCGGAAAGTTAAAGGGCTCACTTGCATTAAAATTCATCTCGAAGCAGAATTAAATGTGACTGAAAAAAATACATCCAACAGACTGACTTTGTCTTTATGGCTAAAAAAAAAAAAAGAAAAAAAGGCTAAAGACAACGGACGAGTACCCAGAAAATTTACTTAAGTAAAAAAAAATACTTTTATAATACAAGTAAAAATACCAATTTGAAAGTAAGTTAGTCATGAAAATGTACTTGAACGAAGCTAAATTAGCAGCTACGCCCAGTAGATCCAAAACAATGTTCTTTTTGTTTTGTCTGAGCAAAAAAGTGTTTTTTTCTTCAAATGACATTTTTAAAAAGTTTGTTGTCACAAATATTTTTTACCAACTCGATTATCTAAGCTTGAGCGTTTGGGTTCTGCGTGCCTGCGGAAATGCTAGCTGGGGCTCAGGAACCTGAACCTCCAGCACATTTTCGGTGTTTTTCAGAGATGCAACTCCAACACCATAAAAAGAAGGGAGAATTTTACACACGAAGCCTTGGATTTATCTTCGTTTCTTCGAATATCGTAAAAACCGACGATCCAAAATTTAAAAATAAAATAAAATAAAAATCTGTTTGTAAAGTGCGTTTGTTTTCCTGAATCGGTGGTGCAATAGGACCCTGGGCTGCAGCAGTGTAACAGCAGGGAGGAGCCTGGATCTAAACCAAACAACCCTCCACACCCTGCAGTCTCTGGGAAGTTCCTCCGCATTCCTATCAAACACACAAACACGCGCACGCGCACGCACGCACGCGCGTATCCATAGAAAGCTGGGCGGAACCACACACTGAGGCTGGTAAGTGTGTGCAGACTTTTATTGTGTGTCGTTCCTGCTTTCTTTTTGTTGCCTTCATGGTCCTGTGTGTGTGTGTGTATGTGTGTGTGTGTGTGTGTGTGTGTGTGTGTGTGTGTGTGTGTGTGTGTGTGTGCGTGTGTGTGTTCAGACAGGAGTCCGGAGAGGGGGGGCTCTGCTGTAGGACAGGAGACCAGAACCTCATCATCAAGCCAGGTGCTGTATTTCCTGTCTCATCTTCTCTCTCGCTGTCACCGCCTGTTTCAATTCAGCTCAGTCACAACAGGAAGTACTCTCACCACATTCAGTGTGTCTTATTATTGTCTCGCAAAAGTGCATGTGTGTCTGTCAAAAGAGAGGACGTTTATTTATTCATCTCTAAGTGCAGGATAACCGTCGTTTCCTGCCATGAAACTGAAGCCTTTCCCTGCAGACTCACGTCTTGATGGTGCAACGAGCAACTGAAACTACAACCGGAGTGTGAAGGAAAAACTGCAGCCGGCAGGTGATTGTTAAAAAAAAAAAAAAAAGTGTTGCATGTTCAGCCTCACAGGCAAATCTTAAGGCTCCCAGAAGCAGTCTGTAATGTAGTAGCTGATGCAAATCATCAAAGTGGAAAATGAAAATCACAACTGTTGTAACACCAATATGTCAGCGATGCATCATAAAAAGGTCAGAAAGGGGAGTTTACGTGGTTTTTAATGGCTTCGTAAAATGTTGCAAAAACATTTCAGATTTTAGGGACCAACGTGGGATTTTACTTTTATTTAACAAGTGGAAATTGCCTGCTAACATGGTCACAAAGACAATGCGGACGCTTCGCGGGAATAATAGTTAAATTTTTTGCCTTAGTTAGTATTATTATTATATTATTAGTTAGTATCTGCACCAAAAGCTGTCGAGAAAATGGAAATGTTAACTTTGTCGTGAAACTAAAAGGAAAGACGATCCCTGAAGTTATTCGGATTTATCGACTTGGAACCGTGAATGAACAAAAGTTTGTGCTAACCCATTATGTAAATGTCGAGAATTCAACCGTTGACCTGGTGATGGCACTGGCTTGTAAAGTCGTTGGGGTTCATCCTCTGGGTACAAACAATTTCTGTACCCATATTTCATTGGGATCCTTCCAATATTTAAGACATATTCAAGATATTTGGCCGAAGGACAAAAAAAAAAAAATCATCCTACTGGTGGTGCAAGAAAAGAAAAAGTGAGGGATCACCAAAGTCAATAGGCATCATCCTCTGGCGACCATGAACGACTGTACAAAAATAGTTGTTGAAATGTTATTTTGAACCAAACTGGTGGACTGACAACAATATTCATATAATATATTCAACAATGCCAACAGTAGACCTTATATTTCTCTGTGCGGTTTCACCAGAGGATGAACCTCCGTGGCTCTTCTGTTGGTATCGCGGAAGCGCAGAGGATGAAAGCTCAATTTTAACATTTAGTTTTGTTTCCACCCGTTCAGCCTCACCATGAGCAAGGCAGTTGGCGATGAAGGTGGAGCCGGTGACCGGAGCGAACCGGCGCCGCAGCCGGACGATAAATCTACCGGCGCGAAGGCGCCCGGCAAACTGAGCGCCGCCGCCGCTCTCGGACCGAGCTGGACCAAAGTGAGCTGCCCCTGCTGCGTGTCCGAGCGGGTCGAGCCGCTGGTCCTGGTGAAGCTCGGGGAGAAGGTCGGCCCGGAGACGAAGCGGTGGCTCATCAGGGTGATCGGAGCGTCGCAGAAAGATGGAGGTGAGGTACTGTGGAGCTCACGTTTCAAAGAATACCGTTTTCCGAAGGCAGCTGGACTCGCTTGAGTCCTTGAAGGCATCTCTTTCGAAAAGGTTTCTTCCTTGAGAGTTGTCCTGTGAGTGGTCGGGGTCCTGATTGTCCTGGTTTTATTGGGTTTTGGGTCGTTGACGTACCCGGCTACCACGTTGAGTCGTTCCTGACGTGAACGGGCATCAAGCTTCCTGGGACGGGAACTCGTAGACCGGCTCCACCGTCGAGAGGTGGTTGTTCCAGCACGACGTCTTTCAAACCATCGGGCTTCCCTGGACAAGTCGTACTGTCCTTAGTTGAGTGTCCCTCGTCCATCAGATGAAGGCGGACCGCCGAGTCCTGGTCCTGAAGAGTTGACTGTCGGAGGACCGTTTACGTCCGGTCCTTCTGTCCTCGGGGTGGACGGCCCTCTCGTCTCCTGTGCTGGAAATCAGTCGAACAGCAGAGTCGTTGTCAGAAAAAGCTTCCGAGCGATCGAGACTTTTGAATGAATTTGCATTTGCACGCCACATGCAAGTTCAATTTTGTTACACGATTTCTCATGCAAATGTTGGACAGACACGGGTTTGAACTTTTACGTGTCTGTAAATCTGTCGCTGCTCGCCGTGTCTCCCCAGGCGCTGCGTTACTGGCCCACCCGGGCGAGGACGCCATCGGGGACATCATCGTGGTCTCGGCGCCGCGCTGCACGCTGCTCCGAGCCACCGAGGAGTTGGGTCTTTGTAAGACTTACCGCAACGGGGACATGGAGGCCTTCTCCTACCACGACAGAGACAACTTTAAAGACTCAGGTAGGAGCTTCGAACTGTCTTTACACGGGTGTTAAAGAAACAAGGCCAACAGGTGGGGATTTTACAGGTTGCTCACGTCACCGCCTTTTAGCCCCGTCCACCCGGGAGCATTTTTATTTAACCATTTCAAAGTAAAACAAAATTAAAATGATTATTTGACAGGAAAATTCACCAAATGTTTGGAGTGTTGTAGAAAAGGCCTTTTTTAAAAAAAAAAAATTCTTGCAAAACAATAAAAAAAAAAGTGGGTTTCATGAACGTGAAGAATTTGCCATCATGGTACTCTGAAGAATCTGTTCCGCTTCTTCTTTTTTTTTTTTCAGGAGTTTCAGCCACATTTCATGGCCTTCAACAAGCGCATTCGTTTCCTCAATTTTCAACAGAATAATGTCGTCGTCATTGCGCGAAATAAAATCATTATAGTCCTTTATTTCCACCGTTTTCGTGTGTTCGTGCACCAGCTCACGTCCCTGCTGTCTACCGGGTGTGTGTGTGTGTGTGTGTGTGTGTGTGTGTGTGTGTGTGTGTGTGTGTGTGTGTGCGCGCGTGTGTGACAGACAACATGGAGGTGTTCCTGACGCTGGCCGAGCGGCAGTACGTGGTGAAGTACGAGCTGGACGGCCTGCGGGCGCGGAGGGACCTGAGGATCCCCGGCCTGCCGGACGGCTGCACGCTTCACAACCGAGACAACATCTGTGAGTCGGCTGCAAATTTCAGAAACTCATCATTTTACTTTTGGAGCAACGTGAAGACAAATCCACCGAGTGTTTATTTGGATTTCAAATGCCTCGGGGACAAAAAAAAAAAAAAAAACCAAACAACGCGCACACTCACCACTTTAAAGAATAAGGCTGCGATTGTCTGAGATTTTATTTTTTGTCAACAAATTCCATGAAAAGACAACAACCAGTCTGTTAATGTGTCCCGATGCTTTCTGACTTCCCTCCCCTGTCTGTAGATCATTTCCCTTTTTAAAAAAGGATCAGTGATTTCCCAGAACAGTTATATTGTTATATAGTTTGTTGGAGTCGTCACTCAAATAGGAGAAATTTGGGAGCGGGTGCAGCATTTATTAGGAACTATTTTCAGCTGCGGATTAATACACATTTGATCATCAAGTGAGGATTTACAGTGTTTGCGATGAAACATGCAGCCAGTTGAAGTCAAACAAATGATTCAGCATCCAGCCGTATCCACTGCGTGTCCGAGTCTCGCTGACCTCAGCGGTTCCATCAGTGGGGGAGGGGAGGGGGGGGGTCGCTTTACTCGGCCTCAGCCTCGGTGTCTCTATGTAACCGTATATGTTTATATATAAATATGGATCGCCGTGTTCTGAAGTCATTCTGGGTTCGAAGTGCTGCTCTTTTCTGCGACTAGGGCAGAAACTCGGGTCGGCCGGCGTGATCGTGGACACGTTTCCTCTCCACAACCCCGGCAAGCTGAAGAGTCTCAGGGAAGCCTGGTACTCCGGGAACCAGCTGGCTCAGCCGCTGGGTGGGTGGAAAACACAACACACACACACACACACACACACACACACACACACACACACACACACACACACACACACACACACACACACACACACACACACACACACACACGTGACTGATTTGTAAACACACAGGCATGCTGAAACGGATGCAAATTAAAGGCACAATCTGAAGTTTCTCACTGGTGATTTATCCAGATTCAGTCAACGAGTATTTCGGGAGCTCCGTGGCGTTCTACTTCAGCTTCCTGGATTTCTACACGTGGTCTCTGCTCCCGCCGGCCCTACTGGGCCTCTCCATCACCTACTTCTCAGGTGGGTGTGTGCATTTATCTTTGTTCGTGTTTGTCTTCGATGACGTCGGCATTGACCCACTTTATTCATTAAGTCTACTTTACTCGTGATTATTTATCAAAAATGACATTATGTAAATGTTTAGTCATCCGTACAAGGAATATCAAAATATTAGTTTTTTTGTCCAAATCACCCAGCCTTAATTTTAAAGGCCTGTTAAAAAAAAAAAAAATAAATAAAAAATAAATAAATGTCAGAACATCATTAGATTAATCAGGATTTAATAATTGGAGACCGTTTTCACCAAATTTACAAAATAGTCAGAATTTTGCGTCGGCGATGTTTTTAGGTTGTCCCGTTCTCGTCAACGCGATATCTCAAGAACGCCTCGAGGGAATTATGTCAAACTTGGAAAACCCATTCACTTCAAACCAAGGATGATCTGATTCGAATTTTGGAAGCAAAGGTCAAAGTTCAAGGTCACCGTGACCCCAATTTCAACACATTCACATTAACATGATATCTCGGGAACGCCCGGACGGAATTTCTTCAAATGCTGCACAATCGTTCACTCGGCCTCAAGAATGAACTGTTTAGAGTTTGGTGGTGAAAGGTCAAAGGTCAAGGTCACTGGGACTTCACGTTCGTCTCATGTCCCATTCTGGTGAACGCAATATCTCAAGAGCGCTTTCAGGGAATTTCTTTAAACTTAGCAAAAAACATTCACTTAGTACCAACGATTCATGAACTGTTTAAGTTTTAGAGGGTCAAAGGTCAAAGCTTAAAGGCACTGTGACCTCACATCTTGGAATTTTTTTTGAAAGCGATACCTCCAAAACACCTTCAGTAAATCTTTTTCAATGTGGCGTAAACAATTATTTGTACTCAGGGTTGACCTGATAGGATTTTGCTGGTCAAAGTTCAAAAGTCAAGGTCACTTTGAGTTCAATGTCTATACGGGTTTGGACCGATGTGCAACTCGAGTGGTCAACCGTTTGGCAGTAATTGAGGTTTGATCCTGTCAAGCTCCAGCCGCTTGACGAAGAACAAACTTACCGGTCCTTCTTCTTCCCGCCCGTCGCAGGCGAGGTTCAGAGAGAGATGGTGGAGTCGGTGTCGGGCCCGCGGGTCACGGGCGCGGACGGAGACGACTCGGGGCCGGCGGTGAGCGGCCACATGCTGCAGGCGGTGTTCAGCATGCTCTGGTCCACGGTGGTCATGGAGCTGTGGAAACGCCGGAGCTCCTCGCTGTCGTACCGCTGGGGCACCCTGCACCTCGCCGACCGCTTCGCGGAACCCCGGCCCGATTTCCACGGCGACCTCGGGGTCAACCCCGTGACGGGTCGGGTGGAGCCGCTCTTCCCCGGGTGGCAGCGGGACCTGCGCATGGCGCTGGTGTCGCTCCCGGTGGTGGGGATGTTTCTCGGTAAGAAAAGTCACATGATTTTTCTTTATTTGACGCAAAGAATAAAGACTTCCAGACGTGTGTGACGTCTGTCGCGGCTCCCCCTGCAGGCCTGGTGGTGCTGGGCATGCTGTGTTTCTACTGGGGCGAGGCTCAGGTGAAGGAGCTGCACAAAGACTGGGACTCCCTGCTGTCCCAGACTTTAATCTACATGCCCTCCGTGCTGCACATCCTCTACACAAACGTGCTGGCGACGGTTTACAAGACGGTGGCCAATCGTCTGACCGAATACGGTGAGTGGGACGGAGGGTAAGACCATCGGGGGACGGGGGAATCACGCATGTCTAATAAAACGCTGCTCATGATGCGAAGCCTCTCACCGTGTCCTCTCAGAGAACCACAGAGAGGAATCGGCCTTCCAGAACCACCTGACCGCCAAAGTCTTGGTGGTGAGTTCCTCCTCTCGAACACGTCACGTCCTCTTTAAAACCCGACGGGCTCTTTGACCCGGTTTCTGTTCTCCTCCTCCCTCAGTTCACCTTCTTCAACTGCTTCGCGGTGCTCTTCCACATCGCATTCTTCAAGCAGGACGTACCTTTGCTCCGTAAGGTAACAAGTCGTAACCGATTCACGATTTCACAAAAAACTAGCCGGGTGGCTAGATAGCCCGCGTAGCCGTAATGAGTGTCAAACCTTTTGAGAAATTCCCCCCAAATCTCGACTATCAGGCGTTTATTTTTCCTTCTCCGCCCGTTCGAAGCGTCTCGCGTCTTTGCTGATCGTGACGCAGCTCGTCAACCAGGTGACGGAGGTGGTCATCCCCTTCCTGGTGGACCGATTCATCAGCGCCCCCCACAGAAAGGAGCGGGAAGACGACCCGGAGGAGGACAAGTTCCGGAACCAGAGCACCCTGCCTGCTTTTCCCGTGAGTTCAGAAACACACTCTTTAAAAACACACCCTGCTGGGAGTGTGTGTGTGTGTGTGTGTGTGTGTGTGTGTGTGTGTGTGTGTGTGTGTGTGTGTGTGTGTGTGTGACGACTTCCTGTTTTGTTTTTTTTTGCTGCAGGGCCTGTTCGCGGAGTACATCGAGCTCCTGGTGCAGTTCGGCTACCTGAGTCTCTTCTCCTGCGTGTTTCCTCTGACGGCCGTCCTGCTGCTCCTCAACAACCTGACGGAGATCCGATCGGACGCCTATAAGATCTGTCGGCTCTTCCGGAAACCGTTCACGCCGCCGGTGGCGAACATGGGCGTGTGGCAGGTCGGCATAAAAAACAAAAATACAAAAGAACAAACAAGACGTGTATCACGCTGCGCCACTTAAGAGCCAACGAGTCATTGTCCTGCGTTTCAGTTGGCCTTCGAGGTCCTCAGCTTCGTCTCCGTCGTGTCCAACTGCTGGCTGCTGCTGCTGTCGCCGCGGTTACAGGAGCTGGGTCAGGAGGGCGGGATGAGCGGCACCAACATGCTGCTGCTGGCCGTGTTGGTGGAGGTGAGATAAAAAAAATAATTTAAAACTCTGTGTGTGTGTGTGTGTGTGTGTGTGTGTGTGTGTGTGTGTGTGTGTGTGTGTGTGTGTGTGTGTGTGTGTGTGTGTGTGTGTGTTCCCCCCTCCGACACGTCGTTTACCTTCGCGTGTGTTCGCAGCACCTGCTCATCCTCGTCAAGGTCGTCATGGCGATCCTGATCCCCGACGAACCGGACTGGATCCGGAAGAAGAGGGAGCACATCGAGTACTCGTCCATGCAGGCTCTGAGACAGCAGGTCGCCCATCGTCGTTCTCGTCATCCCGTCGCTTCATCTTCATCTTCATCTTCATCTTCATCTTCATCTTCATCTTTGTAACTCCCTTTTTCTTTTGTATTTTGTTTTCCAGAAGCTGCAGGCAGAAGAGTCCTAATCTTCGTTCCAAGGCGTTGAGGCGCTGCTTTGTGTCGTTCGAGGGCGCCCGTCCCGTTGGGAAGGATCGTTCCTCGGATCTTGGAAGAAACCCCCCCCCTCCTCTCCCATACTCTTAAAGTGTTTCAGCTGCTCTCACTCGTTAACACGGATCTTCTGCGATGTGCACAATTTGAAAATGCAACTTTATGTGATACAGACGGGCGAGAAAGTTATAGGGAACCCAACGTAACGGCGTCTGAGGACGGGCTGAAATATGTGTCAGTCGAATTTTTATAATTTTTTATTGAATTTTTTAATTGCTCTACTTGAAATAGATTTTTTTAAGTTTGGAACTGAATTTAGAGAAGTGAAGTTTTAAATGCCATTTCAGAGCAAATTAATTCAAATTCAGAATTAAATGTTGCGTTTCAAGTTTGTACAAATTCAGTTTCAAACTAAAAATAAAATTTTAAATTATGCTATCTACTTATATTGTAATTTGACGCTACACATAAATACAATTCAGCTGGTTTTTTTTCTACGTATCAGAGAGATGCTGCGTTCGAATGACGTCGTATTTACCGAGTACGCGAGAATAGTCCGTATGAACGGTGCCCTCTTGTGGTATTCACGACGTCGGAACTCAAAATATTCGACATGCCTCGAGTTGTGTCGTGTTTGCTGACGTTTACAGAAATGTCAGCAGTCGTGGAAGTTCATATTTTTGTTGGATGTTAAGATAATATATTGTCATTTTAGTCACGTAGAGTTTGTCTTCATAACTTAAATGATGTACTTCGTCCGAGGAAAACGTTCATCTTCCCAACGGCCTCATCTTTCCCCCTCTTAGGCTTCTAGACACTGTCCACGTTGCCAAGCAACAGTGTTTTTACGACTAAACCACTTGAACGGCAGGCACGCGTCGATCCCGACTTCCCGTGTTGTAACTACGAGTTCCAGTTGAACGTGTCACGTGGTTGGATGTTGACGGATTGATTGGATCACGCAGGTCAGCCGTGTGGAAGCATCTGCATTCGTCACGTTTCGACCCTCATTTATTCAGGCGTTTCCTTTCATTGATCGCCCGTCTGTATCTACGCTGCAACTGCCACAGCAGCTAAAAAGTGTTTTTATTTTTCGAATGTTAGACAGTGAAGGGAACGCATTGGTTAGGTGTAGAGATGTTACAGGAAGCTCTTTACCTTGTTTAGTAAAGGACATACAGGACGGAGTATTCGATGCTGCTGGCAGAGCCAAAGTCAGACGGAATACTTGACAACAAGTGTTTCTTAGTGATGAGCAGTTAGTGTTCAGGATTCATGACTAAAAGACATTATCATTATGGTGTCATTCACTAAAGTCAGTCCTTCTTATTCGTTTTCTGACGGCTCATCTGAAATAATCTGGTCGATTTTAGGCCTTGAAAAAGTGGTATTTCGGTGGGCGTGTCTTTGATTGACCGGCATGTGGTCAGGTTACGGCTATCGGCGGGTGGCACGTAGTGTTGTCTGGTTCCCAATCAGATCGAGTCAGATGCACCGCTGGCTCCTCCCTTGCTTGCCCAAATATGGTCACTCGTGGCTCCAATCTAGCAAAATGGCCAGAATGCCGAAATGGAGGCTTCAGAACGGATGATGTCACCGTTGGTTGCTGCTTGGGCCAGACCGCTATATTCATGCAACGAATTCGGGTCTGGTAATGCGAGGCTAGATGTGCTGCCCCCCCCCACCCCCACCCCCCCACCAAAGAAAAAAAAAAAAAAAAGGGCTCCATCAAATGGATAGAAAACATGCTTGAATTGCAGTTCTTAAACTTGCAGTCTGTATTTAACATTGTGGTGCAAAATAGAGAGTCCTGGACTTTACACTGCGTATTCAAAAATGACCCACAGTAATAAGCTTGTCATCTGGTGTTGTGCTCAATTTCTTGCAAAACAGAAATGATAAGAACTGTTTTGCATCCTCCCATGATGATGCTGTCGGAGATAATTATTCCCTGTCTGGTTTGAGGAATCGTGAACAATGAACTGCGGCGGGAGACAAATACAGTTGAAGAAGCAACCAAAGAACCGCTGTGTGCTTTGCTCTTAGAAAATAGTCATTTATTTGAAAGTGTGGGTTTTATTTTTTTTATTTTTTACTCACTTGTCAAAACAACAACAAGCGCAACAACTACTTCACATCACATTCGCACACATTGTAAGCCGACATCACGAGTGGGTTTTTGCACTCTTCAGTCCTGGTTTGATTTAACGTCGTTAACGTGCAGCATGTGCAGCCTGCCGGGAAGTCCGCCGCTCATTACGCACTCACTGAACAGTGCTGTATTGTTTCTCATTACATAAGCTTATTGTATCAAGAATTCAGCAGTCTCTCCGGCCACCAGGAGGCGCCACCACACACACACATTTTACATTTTATTACTACACACATGTAGCTTTCTCACAAACCCTGCAGATGGACTGACTCAGCAGAAGTGCAGGTGGACGGTGAGACTTCCTCAAGTGGCTGCAGCTGCATGTGTGACACTCATCGTAGATCTGTGTGTGTGTGTGTGTGTGTGTGTGTGTGTGTGTGTGTGTGTGTGTGTGTGTGTGTGTGTGTGTGTGTGTGTGTGTGTGTGTGTGTGAGGTGTTCATGAAGATAAAGTTGTGAACCATCTGGTAACGTTTGCTGGTTGTATCATAATAAACTCACAGAAGGAAACTGGTTTGTTGTTCTTTCAGAAGTGTTCAGCGGTGAAAAGTAACTTCGTACACAAGCAAATTTTAAGGTACTTTAATTTCTACTCCGACCACATTTTTGAGGGAAACTTTTTTGCTGCAATATATTTACTAGACATCTATAGTTAATTTACTGGAGCTGCTCTGAATGAAATGAAAGAAGCAACAATTTGATATAATCTGTAAATCAATGTAAACAAACATTGTTGTGGTCCAGTCACACACTTGTACAGATGTTTGTAGAAAACTGAATGTGTTTAACTTAAAGATGGTTCAGTTATATACATTTTTTATCAAAAAATTAAAGAAAAGAACAAAAGATCAAACTCACTCCCCTTGCAAAAAGTTCAAATCCTTTAATTCAGATTTCTTTCTGAAAGAAGGGAAATTCTTAAAAAATAAAAGTATATGTTATAAACAACTACAAAGTTGCCACTAGGTGGCTCTGCAACATTTATAGAAAGAAGTAAATGAGAAATCATGTATACAAAAACAATAAAATAAACAGAAGCTTATATAACAGAATAAAAATAATTTTATGATATATATATATATGATATTCATATCATAGTGAATGAAGAAACTGGTTTCAGTCCTTTAAAAAAAAAAAAAAAAAAAAAAAAGTTATTCTCTTTTCATGAACACTTATTAAGTTGTCTTTGTAAATGTGATGCATTATAGTGTGTTTACATTTTTTTTTTTTTGTCCTGTGTGTGCGCGAGACACTCAAGTGTGTCCGGAGGATGAGACACACCTGAACCCACTCACTCCTGATTGCTATGAAAGAGGCCTGCAGGGCAGTTTGCTCTCTTTCCTCCCAGCCAGCAGACATTTTGAGAGGTTTGGGGTTCTTATTCTTTTCTTTTTTCTTTACTTTCCACTTTGCCCACATGCCTGCCCTCCCCAAAAAACAGTTTACCTGAATCACTATATTTTTTGTGCATCGTTTGATAAGTGTTTAAGAGATATCTGGTTAAAGTTGCAAAACAAATATTCACATCAAATTAAATTTTGGTCCTTGAATTTGATGTTTGAGCAAACCTGTCAAGAATCACATTTTCTACTGTTTAATCCCGGTTAGGATGAGTTAAGAATATAAATGTTAAATGAAATATGTTCAACATCCAGAAGTGTTTTTGGAGCACTGATGAGAACAGATTGTTAGCTACTTTTTTTTGTTGCTAAAATCTAGAAAAAAAACACCATCAGGATTGTTTATTTGTCCTCCACAGAAAAGCGTGTAACTGTCACGCTTAGAGAGGCCAAAGCGTGGCTATTTCACATTTTTGCTGCAGTTGACCAGCGTGTCTATTTCACGTTTTGGCGTGTTATTTTTTTTTTTTTTTTAAGACGTAATCTTACCCCGAAAAGTAAAAAGGACCATATTTCCCTCTGAAGTGTAAAAGTCTTGTCGAGACAGGAATGTTTGGTTTAAAAAACAAAACAAAAAAGAACAAAAAACACACAGCACACGTCCATCCCGTTGATTTAATCCATTTTTAATAAATAAATACAGAAAAATAAGTCCACGGCTCCCGATAAGAGAACGCCCTACTTACAACGTTACAATGCAGGTCAGTGGACACAGACGAGGAGAGAACGAGGGCTGCAGTCACACAGGGAACGGATCATTTCACCCCTCCCTCGCCTCCCTCCCCTCCCCCCTCTCGTTATGCACAGATTTTCTGCTTCCGTGGCTGATGAAATGTGAGCGATAATCAGATTTCACGTGACGGGAGGGGGGGGGAGCGAGAGCGCGAACGATCGCAGGTCACAAGCTAAAATAAAAAAAAAAAAAAAAAATCCAATTTGGTAGGAAGCTGCGGGGGAAATAAAAAAAGAAAGAAAAGCTCACTGGACTGGAAGAGGAAGCTTCACTGTACAGCTTTGGCCTTCTGTTACTCTACGACAAAGAAAACCACACAAGAGGCGTTATGTGTTAAAGTAATACGACGCGAAGGGACTCGTCAGCTGTCCCTCCCCCCCTTTCCCCCCCCGAATCCGTCCCTGGATGCAGCTCGTAGAGAGACGCGGTCGTCCCGCTGAAGAAGTGTCCCGTCAGAGCGGTGGACACGTGGAGGTATACGGTGATAAATAACAGTAATAACATGCACAAAGTCGCACATCTCTCTGGAGAATTAATATCTTTAAAAAAAAAATTAAATAAATCAAGTAGCTTTTTTTTTAAATTTTTTTTATATGATCTGCACATCCAAAATAAAAAAATATTTAGAATAATTAAAAAACATAACAGTGGAAGACCTGCATCCCAGTCAATACCCGACCAATACAAACGCTTTCATTCAGTGTGTGAGGACGAGTCTGTTCAGAAGACTTTTCAGGATTAAAGAGGACAGAAAATCATCTCAGTTTTATAACAGCTTCGTATAATAACAGTCTTTTTTTTTTACAGCTCATATGAAGAGCTCGTGAAGAAGCAGGTTGTGCAGGGGTGCGTTCGAACGGAGCTGCGACAACTCATCGATTCGTTGACTGAAAGAAAATGAAATAATAATTCGAGTTTTTGTTGTTGTCATTTTCAGGAAAAAAAAAATATCCAAATGTTTGATGAGTTTTTCTGCTATTTTTGGGATCAAATTACAATAAATGTTCTTGTTTTTGGGCGGTTTTGATACATTAGTAGGAACAAAACAAGACAAAGTTGTGTAATTTAACATTATTAACAGTTTTCTGATGTTTTATAGACTAATTTAAGAAAATAATTTGTCAGATTGATTACACAATGAAAAATAACACTTCTTTGTCCCACAAACTAAAATAAAAGGACATAATTAATGCGTTTTACACTGAATTTCAATGTTTTTCAAATTTTTCTATCAGACTTGGTCCTTAAGTGACAGATTATATTATCTATTCATAAATAAGGCTGTTTTTACACTTAAAATATGTACAAACTTACTCTTAAAAATTTACAAGTGTATGATTTTCGCCCTCCTTTAGTGTCCAGTGATATTCTGCCTTTTTCTTGGTAGCCCAAAAAAAAAAAAAAATCTGGTTGACGGAGAAATTCTGAAACCATATTTGGATGTTCAGCGTGCAAAATAAAACCAAGAAAAACAAAACAGGTATTCAAAAAAAAAGAAGTTATTTATAAAGTCTTTGTCAATCAGCGTTGCAGCTCTAGTTTCTTATAGTTATTCATCATAATTCATTATATTATAAAATTACGTGATCTACTCGGTGCCGGATCGTTCAGAACTAAAAATGAATCAAATCTTATCGCGGTAGGCACCTTTTTAAAACAACAAAAAACGGACTATAGCTTATTTTGATAAAAAAAAATTAAAAAAACCATGAATCCGTCTTCGTGTCCGGTCCGGTAATGTCTCTGAGCTGCAGACCGGAGTCGGTCCGAAGACTCCCGACTCGCTTTTTTTCTCCACGACGTCTATCGATGCTTCGAAGTGAGTATCGGTGACGGCCCCCCCCCCCTCCTCCCCTCCTCTTACTCCCCCCCCCCTCCCCGGCTCACAGCACGTGACAGCAGTTGTACTGCGCCAGCGGCAGGATCTTGGGCTTGTTGTTGTGCGCCGGCAGGTTGAAGGCGAGCGCCTTCTCGCACAGCGGGAACTGGAAGAGTCTCTCGCGCAGCTTGATGCTGTGACGTTTCCCCGGCGCCGGCTCGCCCGCCGTGTTGTGAGGCGGCGGCCGCTCCGCGAAGACGTTGTCGTCGCCGTCATCTCCGTCGCCGTCGTCGTCGTCTCCCCGCCTCTCGCCCGTCCTCTCGCCCGTTTTGAGCGCCTCCTTGATGGAGGACGCCGACACCGAGGAGTCCGATTGAGGGAGTTTGTTGTTGTTGTTAGGCTCCGCCTCCTCGTCCTCGCCGTCCTCTCGGGTCGGGAGGTCCGACTGGCCCCGACAGCACGGTACCCCCAAACCGGCCGGAGAGCACGGTGGGACTTCGGGCGTCGGACTCTCCGGTTGTTCTCCGTGACCGACGGGTTGATCTGAAATCACAGACGCGCTGTCCTCTTTCTCAACTTCCATCTTCATCTCCTCCTCTTCCTCCTCCTCCTCCCTTATCTCCACTAAGCCTCCCAACTCTTCCTCCTCCTCCCTGCAGTCTTGATTGTCTGCTCCATCCACCGTCTCCTCCAGAGCCCCCAAACCTTGTGCCTCCTCCTCATCTTCTTCTTCTTCCTCCTCCTCTTCCTCGCAGATCAGCTGCAGCGCCGGGAGGTTCTTGGCGACGGGAGGCTCCTCGGCCGGGGGCGGGCGGAGGGTGAGGCTGAGGCTGGGCTGCCACGGCCCCGGGAACGGCTGCTGGGTCGTCGGGGGCCTCGCGGCGAGCAGGTCCCCGCACTCGGGCACGCCGCAGCGGGGCGAGCTGGGCGAGAGGGCCCCCGACAGCCAGTGGGGCGGGGCCTCCGGGGTGAGGAGGGCGTCGTCCAGGCCCTGCAGCCAGCGGTGGGCCTCGATCTGGTCGAGCGAGGCGCGGTGGGACGGGTCCTTCTGCAGCATCCTGGAGATCAAACTGACAGAAGAAATCATTTTATTAACAAAAAATCTGCGATGCTGCGTTACGGTTTTTTTTGCTGTTGTTTTTTTTACACATCTGCTGAGTCGTCACTTTAAATGACGTGACACAGAAAACGACCTGCTTTCCGATCTAATCTAGGCCACGAAAAAAAAAAAAAAAAAGGTCTCTCAGTGCTTCGGGAAAAAAAAACCAAAAAAAAAACCTGAGTGCATGTCCAGGAGCTTGTTCTGTTCTGTTCAGCTCTTTCATCATCATCATCCTCATGTGACCGAGGGCAACGTCATATGACCGGCTTTTGCAGCCGCAGATAATCTGACAAACAAGTCGGCGGAGGTTATTTTTATTTACGTCCTCCTGAACTCAGCTGATCGGGAACAGAACAACATTAATTCTGTCAGCGGGACGATGCAGAAATAGAAGGTTTTTTGTTTTTTTAATGCCGCAGTTAACTAAATC